>NW_023416339.1:546961-740166 GCF_014108235.1 Myotis myotis
CTTCTAGACAAAAAAATCAACAATGAAACAGCAATCCTAAGTTACACACTCGAGCAGATGAAACTAATTGACATCTTTAGAATATTCCACCCCAAAGCTACAGCATATACATTCTTCCCAAGTGCACAAGGGGCATTTTCAAAGACAGAACACATGTTAGGACACATGCTAAGTCTCCACAAATTCAAGAAGATTGAAATCATATCAAGTATATTCTCAGACCACAATGACATGAAATTAGAAATCTAATTTCTAATAAAAGCACCCCAAAACAATAAAACATATGCAGGCTACATAGCATGTTATTAAACAATAAATGGGTTACCAAAGAAGAAATAAAAAACATCCTGGAAACAAATGAAAATGAACACACAAAAATCCAAAATCTATGGGGCACAGTGAAAGCAGTCCCAAGTGGAAAATTCATAGCACTATAGGCCTATCTCAAAAAACAAGAAAAGCTCATAAGTTATCTAACATTACAACTTAAAGAATTAGAAAGAGAACATCAAGAAAAGTTGAGAGTAAGTAGAAAGTAGGAAATATATGACACAGAGTCCAAAAACCAACCAACCAACAAACAAACCATAAAAACCAATAAAACCAAGAGGTGGTTCTTTGAAAGAATAAAGAAGATTAATGAACTAGCCAGACTCACTAGGAAACAAAGAGGACTGAAAATCAGAAAGAAAAGAGGTGAAGTAACAACTGACCCCACAGAAATACAAAGGATCATAAAAAGAAATACTATGAACAACTTTATTCCAACAAACTGGACAACCTAGAATAAATGGACATATAGAAAATAGAAAAATACAACCTTCCAAAACTCAATCAGGAAGAATCAGAAAACATTAATAGGTCAATAACCTCCTATGAAATTGAAGTAAAAAACAACAACAACAAAAACAAAAAACAACAAACTTCCAGCAAACAAAAGCACCAGTCCAGACAGTTTCATAGGGGAGTTTTACTAAATATTTATTTGGTTATTTATCAAAACAAAAATAACATCTATCCTCCTCAAATTACTTCAAACAATCCAAGAGGAAGGAACACTTCCAAGTTCTTTCTATGAGGCCCAAAACCAGATAAAGACACTACAAAGAAAGAGAATTACAAGCCAATATCACTGATGAACATAGAGGCTAAAATCCTCAACAAAATTTTTGGAAATCAGATCCAGCAATACATTGAAAAGATCATACACAATGACCCAGTGAGATTTATTTCAGTAATGCAAGGCTGATACAATATTCACAAATATATAAATGTGATACAGCACATAAACAGATTGTAAGACAAAAATCACATGATCATATCAATTGGTGCAGAAAAAGCATTTGACAAAATACAACACCCTTTTTTGATAAAAACTTTCAGCAATATGGGAATAGGGGGATCATACCTCAAGATAATAAAACCCATGTATGACAAACTTACAGCCAATATCATATTCAATGGGCAAAAACTAAAAACATTTTCCCTAAGAATAGGAACAAGACAGGGATATCTGCTTTCACCACTGTTGATCAACATAATAGTGGAAGTCCTAGCCGTAGTGATTAGACAAGAAGAAGAAATAAAGGCATCCAAATTGGAAAGGAGGTAGTAAAACTCTGATGGTTCACAGATGACATGATACTGTACATAGAAAACCCTAAAGCCTCCACCAAAATACTACTGGATTTAATAAATGAATTCAGAAAAGTAGCAGGATACTAAATTAACACCCAAAAATCCATGGCATTTTTAGTCACGAATAATGAACTCTCATAAAGAGAAACTAAAAAAATAAACCCATTTACCACTGCAACAAAAGCATTAAAATACTTAGAAATAAACTTAACCAAGGAGGTAAAAGACCTGTACTCAGAAAAGTACAGGATGTTGAGAAAAGAGCTAGAGAAAGATATAAACAACTGGAAGAATATACCATGCTCATGGATTGGTAGAATAATCATCATAAAAATGTCCATGCTAACCAAGGCAGTCTATATATTTAATGCAATGTGTATTAAAATACCAATAGCATATTTCACAGACCTGGGACAAATACTCCAAAAATTTATATGAAACCAAAAAATACCCCATATAGCTGCAGCAACACTGAGAAAGAAGAGCAACATTGGAGGGATCACAAGACAAGATATCAGGTTATACTACAAAGCCACTGTTCTCAAAACAGCCTGTTCCTGGCACAAGAACAGGCATATAGATCAATGGAACAGAACAGAGAACCCAGAAGTCAACGCAAGCCATTTGCTCAATTAATATTTGACAAAGGAGGTAAGAAAATACAATGGAGGAAAGACTGTCTCTTTCATAAATAGTGTTGGGCCCTAACCAGTTGGGCTCAGTGGATAGAGCATTGGCCTTCAAACTGAAAAGTCCCAGGTTCGATTCTGATCAAGGGCACATGCCTGGGTTGTGGGCTCGATCCCCAGTGGGGGACTTGAAGGAAGCAGCCAATCTATGATTCTCTCTCATCATGGATGTCTCTCTCTCTCTCTACCTCTTCCTTCCTCTCTGAAATCAATAAAAATATATCAAATCAAATAAAAAAAATAGTGTTGGGAAAATTGAACAGGTACTTGCAATAAAAGAAACTAGACCACCAACTTACACCATACACAAGAATAAACTCAAAGTGGACAAAATACTTAAATGCAAGATGTGAAACCATAAAAATCCTAGAAGAAACTATAGGCGCCAAAATCTCAGATATCTCTTGTAGCAATATGTTTGCTAATACATCTCCTAGGACAATGGAGACTAAGGAGAAAATAAACAAATGGGACGATATCAAAATCCAAAGCTTCTGCAGAGCAAAAGAAAACATCAACAAAACAACAAGAGAGCCCACTGCATGGGAGAACACATTTGCCAATGACACATCCGATAAGATGTTAATATCCAAAATATACAGAGAACTCATGCAACTTAACAAAAGGAAGATAAACAGTTCAATTAAATTGACAAAAGGACCTAAATTAATACTTCTCCAAAGTGGACATACAGAAGTCCAAAGAACATATGAAAAAATGCTTAAAATCACTAATCATCAGAGAGATGCTAATCAAAATGACAATGAGATATCACCTCACACCTGGCAGAATGGCTATTATCAACAGATCAAGAAATGCCAAGTGTTGGTGAGGATGAGGAAAAAAGGGAGCCCTAGTACACTGCTCCGGGGAATGCAGACTGCTGCAGCCATTGTGGAAAACAGCATGGAGCTTCCTCAAAAAATTAAAAATGGAACTCCCATTTGACCCAGTGATCCCACTTCCAGGAAAATATCCTAAGAAAATCAAAACACACATCAGAAAGAATATATGCAATCTTATGTTCATAGCAGTGCAATTTACAATAATTAAGATTTGAAAACAGCTTAAGTGCCCATCAACAGATGAGTGGATAAAAAAAACTTTGGTACATTAACACCAATCTTGTCCAATTTGTGGCCTGCAGGCTGCATTGTCTCATTTATTTGGCCCCTGTTAGCCTTTGAGTTTGACATGCTTGATTTACACAATGGAATGTTACGTGGCTGTATGAAAAAAAGAACTCTTACCGTTTGCAGCAGCATGGATTGACCTGGAGAGTATTATGCTAAGGGAAATAAGCCAGTCAGAGAAAGAAAAGTAAGAAAGCTAATGAACAAAAATAGACCCAGAGACATAGAAGCATGGAATGGACTGTTGAACCTCAGAAGGAAGGCAGGGGAGGGTGGGTGGGAAGAGATGAACCAATGAACTTATGCATAACCCGTGGACACAGACCATGAGGTGGTGAGGACCTGAGGGGGCAAGGCGGGGGCGGGGGGGGCTGGTAGAGATTAATGATGAAAAAATAGGACTTAGGTTAATACTTTCAGCAATAAAGATAAAAAGTAAAGAGAAAGAATGAGTATAGTCTACAAACCACTATGTTGTGCTCTATGATCACATATACTTTCCCAGCATTTTTGGGAGGTAAGCACCATTGTCACTCCCTTTTACAGATGGGTAAACTGAGGCACAGAGCGGTAAAGAACATGTCCAAGGTCATACAGTTAATAAAAGGCATAGCTACTTTTGCCGAAACCGGTTTGGCTCAGTGGATAGAGCGTCGGCCTGTGGATTGAAAGGTCCCAGGTTCAATTCCGGTCAAGGGCATGTACCTGGGTTGCGGCACATCCCCAGTAGGAGATGTGCAGGAGGCAGCTGATCGATGTTTCTCTCTCATCGATGTTTCTAACTCTCTATCTCTCTCCCTTCCTCTCTGTAAAAAATCAATAAAAAATATATTTAAAAAAAAAAAAAAGGCATAGCTACTTTTGGTTTTATCTGTAAAAGTTAGGTGCTCTTTTAAAACACACACACACACACACACACACACACACACACACACACACACACAATCACAGTAATATTATCATATGTCGCCATTACCAGTAATTCTATATAATAAAAGCTTAATATGCTAAATGTTCGGTCGACCAGTAGGCTGTTCAACCAATCAAAGCATAATATGCTAATGATATGCTAAGGCCCCTCAACGGCTTGCAATGATGTGCACTGACCAACAGGGGGCAGATGCTCAGGCTGGTAGGTTAGCTTGCTTTTGTGGTCCGGCAGATCCAGACTGAGCAAGATGGGCTCAACACGCCTGGAGCTCTCCCTTGTTCCCTACCCAGCTGGCCAACCTTCTGTGTCCTCCCCGACCCCGATAGTGCACTGGTGGGGTCCCTCGGTCTGGCCTGCACTTTTTCATAATCCAGGACCCGTCAGGGATATTGGAGAGCCGGTTTTGGCACGATCCCACAGGCTAGGCTGAGGTTCCCCACTGGTGCATGAATTCATGAACTGGGCCTCTAATTTCTGAATAAGTGTCCTGGCTGGTGTTGCATATCCAGCTGTCAAAGTGCAAAGCCAGGACCTGGGTCCCCACCTCTCTGTTTTAGTGGGATAGACACAGGCACACTTGTCCCGCTCAGACCTGGTGCTGCACCTATATCCAGGGCCTGGCACCCTGTATGATGCAGGAATGGCTCTGGTGACTCCAAACCTCATAGACGGGGAGATGGAAGATGCAGGACATTCTTACCTTGACATTTGTTCTCACTTGCATTACTAAACTTCGTTGCCCCCAAACCAGGCCTGTATCCTAGTCTGCATGTGCAGTAGTAGCTCCCCTTTGTGTTATGGCAGCGTGCGTCTTTTCCACAGGTCACTATCAACCGTTGTTTACATTCATCAATGTCTGGAATAAAATGGGGTAAAGGGTCACCTCCCAAAGCCATGTGTGCCCTCAGAGCAGAGAGCCTGGTTCCATACCTAGCATGGAGCCTGATGCTCAATCAGTGTCTTTTAGGAAATATTCAGACTCTCAGGCAGCCCTGATGTGGCTGGAGCAAGCCATTCCTGAAACCCACTAAATTAGCTCAGCCCTGCTCAGCTTTCTGTCTGTCACCTGGATTTGGATACAGGAGGAGGTGCTAAAATGGTGGGTGGGTGGAAGCTCAGCATCCCCCTCCCCAGTCCTGGAAGTGTAAACTGAGACATAGGTTCTGAAGCATAGTAATGATCCCTCCTTTGGAAAAACTGCTGTTTGAAATTTTCTGCTATTTTTAGATAGCCCCTTGCTCTGTAAGTCAACTATGTTATTTTTAGATGGTCTCTTATTCTGTAAAAATAACTATTTTAGTATGAATAATAGAAAAGATAAACTTAATTGTCTAACTTTATAAGTTAGCAATCTAACATAAGGAACTGATACGCTGATACTGATGCCAGGTATGGTATAGATATGTAACTAGGATTACAGGTGTCGGTATAGATATGACAGGTGTTTGCTAAACATGAGATATACTCAAGGTCACAAGCTGTCTGCAAAAATAACTTATACAAGGACCTGAGAAAATATAAAAAGAGAATGCTTCTTCTCTTGGGTGTTCAGAATTTGACAGACGTAATCTGCTTTGAACCTGTGCACAATAAAGATGACTCCTATCTAATTGGCTCATTAAGGAGCCTTGTCCAGCTCGCTGATTAGTGATACAACAGTTCCAGGGTCCTGGAAACCCAGCTCCTCCCTCTGTACGAAGCCATGTTTATTCACTTCTCATTTTCCACCTTCATATATTTTTCTTTCTCTTTTCTCTGTCCTTCATGATGGTCTGAGAACAAAGGCTGAGGCCACCAACCATCATTTCGTCTCCATGTAGCCCTCCACCACCCCAAGCCTCTGTACCTTCACAAATCTCTCCGTGATTGACTTTGTTCTTTCCAAATGGAGTTTGGAATCCTGGATCACAGTGACAGGCAGTGCCACTGACACATGAGGAGTCTGGAGGGCACTGCTGGGGACAGGCAGAGGCTGTGGGATGGAGACCATGAAAAGAAGATGAGGGCTGAGCCAGAGGCTGGGTAGCGGTGTTGGGGAGGGCAACCCTGAGCTTCCTTCTGCAACAGGCCTTTCTCTGCCTGCGCTGAGAGGTGCAGATGGGGGTTGGGACTCTGGCTGGGACTGAGTTACTCCCAGCAGACTCACCCCTGGTGTTCTTGGATCCATCTTCCAACAGAATCAGCAAGACACACAGCGCTGGAACAGAGAGATGGAGGGTCAGGAGGACACAGAACGGGGAAGGGTGCCCTGAGGTTGACACATCTGAGGGAAGGGGTGGCTCACCCCTCCCAGGCTCAGGCTCTGTCCATTACTCAAGGAGAGAGTGGGCAGGTGGCACCTCCCTGGCCTCCAATGCCCATGGCCAGGGGGTCTGCACCCATCGCCTGATGGTGGCTTTCAGGAACTGAAGGATGGGGGAGGGGCCCGAGCCTAGCAGGGGTCTTGGCTTCTGCTGACCCGTGGTCAGCAAGCAGTTCAGGAAACATACTGGAGCCAATTGCCCTTGGTTCTAATCCCAGACCTTGGTCAGGTGCCTCAGTTCTTCAGTTTCCCCTTCTGTAGAATGGGGATGAAGAGGAGACCCATTTCCTAGAGTGTGAGAGTTAAGCTGACTAAGTACTGCCTGGTGTGTCAGAGTACTTACTGTCGTCATTTCTTTATGTAAAAATGAAGGGGTTGGGCCAGGTGTCCTCTCAGAACTCCCAAATCTAAGGTGCTCCAGCCCACACCCTTCCTCAGGGACACAGGTGTAAGCACACTGCACCCACATCTGTCCACCACAACGACCAGCTTGGGACCCGGTGGTGACATATTTCACACCTTGGCTCCCTTCACACAGGAAGATGCTGGGGGCTCATGTTAGGGGTGGTGCTGCATGGGCCCCCCAACCTGCTCTTCCTGCTGCTCAGGGCACCCCATCCCAGGGTATGTCCTGGGGGTTCTCCTTAAGTCAGCAGCGGGTCTAGAGAGGAGGACCTGTTCATCAGAAGGACAGACAAGGAGACAGAGATGCAGAGAAAATGAAGAGGAGACAGAGAAACAGAGAGACAGAAAGATAGAGAAGGCACTAGAGACTTGGCAGAGAAAGAGGGAGACAGAGATGCGGGAAAATGAATGGATGAGAGAGAGACAGAAGACATAGAGAGACATAGAGACAGAGAGACAGGAGAGAAACAGAGAGGCAGAGTTAAGAAGCCAGTGATCTAGAGAGATGGACTGAGAAATAGGGAACTCCTAGAAAGAGAGAGACACAGATGCCAGAGAGACATGGAGAGATAGAGAGATGGAGAGCCAGATAGAGAAACAGAGAAGGGAAAGGGCGGGAGGGAGGGATGGCAGGAGTGAGTGCGGGCACCTGGGCAGCAGATGGGGTATGGAGAGGGCTTGAGGGATCCATCCAGTCTCTGCAGATCTAGAGATGCTATGGGGGCAGCCCAGACCCAGATAATCCAGGGAGGCCAGATAGGGGGCAGCAGGTGGAGGGATGGGGGCCAGGGAGGCAGGGAAGGAGTGAGTCACTTCCTGGGCAAATGAAGAGAAAACTCATGGCTCCCAGTCGCACATAGAGGGGCTCCCAGTCACCCATGGAGGGGCTCCCAGTAGCGCATAGAGGGGCTCCCAGGGGAATTTTGGGGTCGGTCATTGTGAGCACAACTTGAGGAGCTGTGGAGGGTACAGACTGGAGGGTCTCTTGCACACTCAGTCCCAGTATTCAAACTTGATACCCCTCAGGCCAGCAGAGGGCAAAGACCCTCACACCCTCCTCAAGGCCCTCGCAGATGCGGTGAACAGGCTAGAACTCCTGTCTTCCTCCTCTCTGGCCACAGTGTTTGGTTAGTTCTCCCTTTGGTAGAAACCCACTTCCTCTTTGTAGGACAGATCACAAAGTGACCTTCCCTGGTGGGTCCTGGGCCAATTCGTCCCCCGCTCCCAAAGCCCCAGTAGCAACATTTATACCCACAACTGCCCTATGAGACAGAGGGTCTGTTTATGTCCACTCTGCAGATGGACAAACTGTGGCTCAGAGACCCAAAAAGGGCTATGGAGAAACTGGTGAAGAGGTAGCTGGGGAAGATGGAAGTGAGGGGTCAAGTTCTCCAGACCCTGCAAGGAGGGGGTATTTGTTCTGAGCTGGGCTTTCCTGCCCCACCACAGAGGCTGCTGGGCCAGACCTCCACCTGGGGCCCAGCACGTCACCCAAACAGGAGCCTGGAGAGGGGTGGCTGGCTGCTGCTCCCAGTCCCATCTGGTTTGCATTCCCCTAGCTGAACCCTGAGCAGTCAGATTCCTGCCTGGGGTCCCTGTGGCAGGGGTGGGGCAGTCATTCTCTCCTTGCTCCTCCTGCTAAAGATCCCCCTCCTGCAGCCCATACCCAAGACCTACCAGTGAAATAATAATAATAGTAACGTTAACAACAGCAACAACAATAATGTTACTTAATTCTCACTGTGAACCAGGACTCAATCCTTAACACAAGCCTGTAAAGTGGAGACCAGCCTTGCTCTGCCCCATTTCACAGATGTGGAAAGTGAGGATCAGGGGCTCTGTGACTTTGCCCCTGACACATCGCCGCCTTCAGCTGTGTTCCACATGGACTAGGCAAATTCACTAAAAATCATCTAATTGTAATCCTGCAACAGGCGAATTACATGCTATGTAAATTACACCTCACCTTGATAAAAACAAACAAACAAACAAACAACAACAAAATAAAAAACAGTTCACGCCTGGCACCCTGGGTCAGCACAGGCAGCCCCATCCCTGTGGCCTTTGGAAGTTCTGAGTGGCACCCCAAATGTCATTTCTTTTTTTTCTTTTTTAAATATATTTTATTGATTTTTTACAGAGAGGAAGGGAGAGGGCTAGAGAGTTAGAAACATCGATGAGAGAGAAACATTGATGAGAGAGAAACATTGATCAGCTGCCTTCCGCACACCCCCAACTGGGGATTTGCCTGCAACCAAGGTACATGCCCTTGACCGGAATGAAACCTGGGACCTTTCAGTCCTCAGGCCGATGCTCTGTCCACTGAGCCAAACCAGTTAGGGAAGCCAAATGTCATTTCTTAACTCTCTTTGTTGCCTGGTTGCCCAGGCAATGAGCTGCCCTGATAACCTGATAATCCTTGCAAAGTGGTTCTCAACCTTCCTAATGTCGCGACCTTTTAATGCAGTTCCTCATGTTGTGGTGACCCCCAACCATAAAATTATTTTCTTTGCCTCTTCATAACTGGAATTTTGCTACTGTTATGAATTGTAATGTAAATATCTGATATGCAGGATGTAGTTAAGGGGTCGCGACCCACAGATTGAGAACCACTGCTAGAGCCACCCTGGGTGGGGCGGGAAGGGAGGCAAAGGGGAAGTCACAGCAGAGCTCACTTTAAATCCACAGCAGCAAAGCCCTTCAAGGCACAGCTGAGTCCCAGCTGGGTCTGGGGGAGCAAAAATGGGGAGTCTCCGGGGCATCCTCTACCACACAGTGGGAGAAGTGTGGGGGTCACCCTGCTGTGGAAGGGTCCCCCTTAGCTCCCTAGCCCCCACTCTGCCATCTGTTAAGAGTGACTTCCTGAGGGGGTCACAGCACTCATTTGCCCCCTCTCTTCCACCTGCTTCAGTTTCCCCTCTTAGGGAGCAGCTTCCAAAGTGGATCTGGAAGGAGCTTGGAGATCCCTCTGGGGTGGGGAACAGACCCTTAGAGCACCAGAGGGGTTCCTGCTGGGCGTGGGGGTTCCCGAGCACTGCCAGCTGTTCTCCCATGTGCTGCGGCTCCCGCCTAACCATGT
Source organism: Myotis myotis (assembly GCF_014108235.1). Taxonomy (NCBI): domain Eukaryota; kingdom Metazoa; phylum Chordata; class Mammalia; order Chiroptera; family Vespertilionidae; genus Myotis; species Myotis myotis. The sequence continues at coordinate 557,139 of NW_023416339.1, forward strand.
GGATTCCTCCATGTCAGGCCCAGAGCTTCCAGAGGTTCCTATTTGTCCTCGGTGGGGGGTGGGTAGACAAGGAAGCAGAGGCATGGAAGGGGTGCTGCCAGGGGTTCCCTTGCTTCTCCCATAGGGGCCCCCAAATTCTCACCCTGTAGGATGTGAAAGGCGATGAGGTGGGAGCCTCCCATGGTCTGTGCAGGGTGGTTCTGTGTCACCAGGCTGGGCAGCTGTGCATCCTTCTGAGGCCTCCTGGCCTTTATACTGTGTGTGAAGGGGGGGGGGGGTGTGGGCACTGCCTCAGGGCGTTGTCTCCACACCCTCCACAGAATCATCTATTGTTTTGACTTCTTCTCCCTGGCTCCTGTCCCCACACTCTGTTCCCCTCTGTCAACCGAAGAAACATTCAAACCTGCAGAGAATTTTTATGAGTTTATTTAAGTCAAACTGACAGCAACTGCCTAGAAGCAAAATCCCAACAGATTGAGAAAATTATCTCAAGAATGTCAGTTTTGAAAAAAATCAATGGAGGAGAAAAACCAAGATGGCGGCACAGGTAAACACCGGAGTTTGCTGCCTCGCACAACCACTTCAAAAATACAACTAAAAGACGGAACGGACATCACCCAGAACCACAGGAAGGCTGGCTGAGTGGAAATTCTATAACTAGAAGGAAAGAGAAAAGCATACCGAGACTCAGAGGAGGCGCAGTGTGGAAGTAAAATACAAAGGTGTGGAGGTGCATGCGGAACGGGCTGGCGGCTGAGGGCACGGTTTTCGTTTTCAATCGGGAGGTAGTCTCAGGCTCTGAGCTCCAGTTTCGGGCGAGTCTCTGGGGACCCAGACTCAAACGGAAGAAGTGGGACTGTCTGGCGTTGGTCGGAACTCGAGGGCAGCTTTCTCTCTGAGGTACTTGCAGGAATTGGTAGGACACTGAGAAGCAGACCCTCTGAAGGCAGGACTGAGAGCAGCCATAACTGGTCGCTCTGCCGCCCTGTTGATCCCCTGGGACCCGCCCTGCCCAAGCCTTGCACGGAGGCATTTGCTGGATAGCCTCAGGCAGAGGCTAGATTAGCACCTCCCTAAAGATCCAGGACAGAAGTTCTCCCACTGCAGACACAGCTGATTCTCACAGCCAATTGGCCTGGAGGACAAATTCCCCCCAGTGTTACCTACAACAAGCAAGGCTTAACTACAACAAGACTGTGCACAAAGACCACAAGGGGGTACACCAAGAAAGCATAAAAAATGCGGAGACAAAAAAACAAGACACAAATGACAGAAAAGGAGGAAAGCAAACTGCTGGATATTGAGTTCAAAACCACACTTTTAAGGTTGTTCAAGAACTGTCAAGAAGCTGCTGATAAATTTAGTAAGACCCTCGAAAAGACTGGTGAGACCATCGATAAATGTAGTGAGATCCTCAAGAAATCTAATGAGACCCTCGATGTTGTGATAAAGGACCAACTAGAAATTAAGCATACAATGACTGAAATAAAGAATACTATACAGACTCCCAACAGCAGACCAGAGGACCGCAAGAATCAGGTCAACGATTTGAAATACGAAGAAGCAAAAAACGCCCAACTGGAAAAGTAAAATGAAAAAAGAATCCAAAAATACGAAGATAGTGTAAGGAGCCTCTGGACAGATTCAAGCATACCAACATCCGAATTATAGGGGTGCCAGAAGATGAGAGAGAGCAAGATATTGAAAACCTATTTGAAGAAATAATGACAGAAAACTTCCCCCTCCTGGTGAAAGAAATAGACTTACAAGTCCAGGAAGTGCAGAGAACCCCAAACAAAAGGAATCCAAAGACAAATACACCAAGACACATCATAATTAAAATGCCAAGAGCAAAAGTCAAAGAGAGGATCTTAAAAGCAACAAGAGAAAGACAGTCAGTTACCTACAAGGGAGTACCCATACGACTGTCAGCTGATTTCTCAACAGAAACTTTGCAGGCCAGAAGGGAGTGGCAAGAAATATTCAAAGTGATGAATGCCAAGAACCTACAACCTAGATTACTTTATCCAGCAAAGCTATCATTCAGAATTGAAGGTCAGATAAAGAGCTTCACAGATAAGAAAAAGCTAAAGGAGTTCATCACCACCGAACCAGTATTATATGAAATGCTGAAAGGTATCCTTTAAGAAGAGGAAGAAGAAGAAAAAGGTAAAGATACAAACTATGAACAACAAATACACATCTATCAACAAGTGAATCTAAGAATCAAGGGAATAAATAATCTGATGAACAGAATGAACTGGTGATTATAATAGAATCAGGGGAATAGAAAGAGAATGGACTGACTATTCTTGGGGGGGAAAGGGGTGTGGGGGATGCGGGAAGAGACTAGACAAAATTCGTGCACTTATGGATGAGGACAGTGGGTGGGGAGTAAGGGCGGAGGGTGGAGTGGGAACTGGGTTTAGGGGAATTGGTTGTGGGGGGAAAAAAGAGGAACAAATGTAATAATCTGAACAATAAAGATTTAATTTAAATAAAGAATGGCAGTTTTGCACATTATTTTATACATTACAATCAAAGCAAGAGGCCTAAGGGGGTTACAAGAAATCCACTGGTGGTAGATCAGGGAGGCAGGCACAGAAATCTCTGGGATTGGATAAAAAGTAAAAGGAACAGACACAGACTCCTTTACGTGGGTGGGTACAGGAAAGGTAAGAGTTCGCAATTCTCATGGTAACAATAACAGTGAGAGGTTGTGTGATCTCTTGTCTAGGTGGGAGATTGTGCCCCGATGGGTCTGGAAAAAAGGAAATTACCCTGTCATTGCAAAGATATGTTATGTAGATGCCAAAAGACAACAGACAAGCTCAGTGAAGGTAAAGATTGGCCTTTGTCAAGGAAGATACAGGTCTAAGACTTGACTACTTTCCATGACTAGTTTTTAGTTTGAGATTTATTTCAGATTATCCCATTGTTATCAGTGGAAGTGGAGTTCGTGGGGTGCTGCAAGGAAAAGATTTGCTGAAGCCCCAGGGGGAGATGGGGTTTCGTGGAAAGCTTTATTAATGATGAAAACTTAAGCGGGTTCCCCTCCAAGGTCCCATCTCTGTTCATCTCCTCAGGGAAGAAGTCCAAGCTTGTCTGCAGCAGGCCCAGAATTAAGGTCATTGCCCAGAACTTCTGTTCCCTATTAAAATCCAGTGCAGTCAGCCTGCTTAAGGTCACGTGCTATAGGTGGGAGCACTGGAACGCAGGTGTGAGTGCGGGTCACAGACCATCAGGGAGCACAAGAAGAAGAGAGAGAGGACTCTGGGGATTTGAACCTTCTCACATTGTGTGTGTTTCCATCCCCTGGCCCAGGGCTGAGAACCTTTACCTGCCAAGGGCCATTTGGATATTTATAACATCATTCACAGGCCATACAAAATTAGCAACTTAAAAAATTAGCCTGCTATATTTGGTCCAACATTAAATTTCCTAAACCCTAATGCCTTGGCAGGGCCAGACCAAATGAATTTGAGGGCCCGACGTCCACACCCCTGCTAGCCAATCCATTGTTCCCCAGGCTAGACTGACAGGCGACCACCTTCCCTCTTCGCCTGACTTCACTGTGCAGGTGCCTCTCTCCCACTTTGTTCGGTCCCTTCCCCAGCGGAGTGATCTGCAGGGAATGGACAGTGATTCCCTGAGGAGCGTGAACCTGTAGGTTCCTGGTCAACTGCCCAGATGATCACCCCCAGCCTGTGGCTGTTGGATGACTGTCCTCTCTGCAATGCCCTCTGCTGTGCGGAAGATGAGGGGACCTCAATGTCCTGGCCCCTTCCTGTGCCACCAGCCCACGTCCAGCACCCTTCCAAGCCCCAGTTGAGGTGAGGGTCAGTTGGGGTCTCTGGGTGAAGGGGGACATAAGAGGGCGGCACAGCTATTGTGAGGCCAGACAGCTGTCCCCAAGCAGGAAGCACCAGAGAGTGAGGAAAGGGGGTGGGAGGCTGCTGGCCAGCCCTGACCCCAGACCCAGGATCAGGTGGGTCAATGGACCCTTTTGTCTCCTCCTGCAGGCTGGACACCTGGGTTCCCCCCAGGCCAGGTTTTCAGAATCCACTTGACCACATACTCCTGGTCAGACCCTGCCCAGTCCCAGCTGGCATCCTCCTGAGCCCTGACCCCCACCCAGCACAGCCCAGCCCAGCCCAGGGAGTTGGAAGGCAGTGTTGAGCTGGGCCATGTTTGTAGTTCCCTGGCACTGCTGAGGGAACTCCTAAACATAGGGTTTCCCTTCAAAAATTTATACACACACTCTGAATAATTATAAAGGCAGTGTTCATTAAAATACATTTTATTTTCAAAATTGAGTTGGCAGCTGTTCAATTGTGCATACATTATTTTGGGACACCCTGTATAGAAGCCCAGCTATTTGGGGCCTTGACCTGAGGCAGAGTGTGGGTGGGGGGACCACATATGTGCCTCCGGGCTTGGGTCCCCAAGATTAGCCCAGGCTTCTGAGTTTCTGGGATTGGGACTTGGGGAATCTAAGGTTGGAGGGTAAGGAGTGTGTCTGCTTGAATGTGGACATAAATGGAGGTCGGGTGATGGAACCCAAAGTGATGAGAAGAGAAGCAAGAGGCTGTGATGCCTTGTGGGGGGACACCTTTCTGTCTCCTTCACCCCAAGTCCCTATTGTGGGAGGAAAATGGGGGGTGAGCTGTCAACCTTGCATGCCCTCTGCTTCTAGGAAATGAAGGCCTCAGGAAGCTGCGGGGACACCCACAGAACCCAAACCAACCCCTGTTCCTAGCAACCCACTTCCCCTTCCCCATCAGTGCTGAGCTCACTGCGGGTTGGATTGGGGGCTGGGACATGGGCTGGGGTGGAGTGGGGTTATAAGCAGCTGCAAGACTCTGGGCAGTGAGTGCCTTGCCCCCGTCCCCTCCAGGTGGGGCATTGAGAGCTCCTAAAGGGGCAGCTGGACCTCAGAGTGTCCCCAGCTTCACCCCCTCCCAGTGATCAACAAGATAAAGGGAAGTAAGAGCCAACTGAAGGGTGAATTATTTAAAAGGGGCAATACCAATGATCTTTAATATCTTTTTTAAAATAAATTTATATAGATTTCAGAGAGGAAGGGAAAGGGAGAGAGAGAAAGGAACATCAATGATAAGAGAGAATCATCTATTGGCTGCGCCTTTCACACCCCACACTGGGGACCAAGCTAGAAACCTGGGCATGTGCCCAGACCAGGAATCAAACCATGACCCCCTGGTTCATAGGTTGATGCTCAGTCACTGATTCCCACCATTTGGGCGTACCAATGATCCTCAAGGCATCCCAGGAAAATGATGATAATTAAGACTTTAATGGAAGCCCTGACTGGTTTGGCTCAGTGGATAGTGCATCGGCCTGCGGACTGAAGGGTCCCGGGTTTGATTCCAGTCAAGGGCATGTACCTTGGCTGCGGGCACATCCCCAGTAGGGAGTGTGCAGGAGGCAGCTGATCGATGTTTCTCTCTCATCGATGTTTCTAACTCTCTATCCCTCTCCCTTCCTCTCTGTAAGAAAACAGTAAAGTATATTTTTAAAAAAAGACTTTAATAGAACCTTAATGCTTCCTCAGCCACTGGATAGAGTGGATTGGAATATTACACAACTGTGAGAAAGAACCACAGGGATATGCAATGAAATAGCCGAGTCTTAACAACATTCTCCTTTCTCTATTCTAATCACAGAGTTACGTACAAACATGTTAATTTGCTCAATGGATTTTGTAGTAGAATCTTATTTTTTCAGCTTTACTGAGGTACAATTGACAAATAAATTAAAATATGTAGAAAAGGTATGACCTAATGATTTGGTTGTAGTAGAATCTTGAGCAAAATGAAGTCCCCAGAGCCCCATACAAAAGCCACCTTTGTCATAAAGCTCAGACACAGAGAAAATGAAACAAAGTTTTGGCATACAGATGTATAAGAAAACAAACAAAAATGAATGAGAGAATAGGAAACAAAATTTGAGGTGGTGGAGGGAGAGAGCAGGGTAATCCCAGTTCTTAGTGGGGGACTGAAGTTTGGGGTCCTTATAGGATTAAAAATAAAGTAAACTAAAGCTGGTCATGGGAAATATTTTAAACATTTTTTTCTTTTAAATATATTTAAAAGAATATTGATTTCAGAGAGGAAGGGAGAGGGAGAGAGAGATAGAAACATCAATGATGAGAGAGACTCATTGATTCGCTGTCCCATGCGTGCCCCATACTGGAGATTGAGCCCGCAACCTGGGCCTGTGCTCTTCACTGAAATCAGACCTGGGACCCTTCAGTCCACAGGACGACACTCTATCCATTGAGCCAAACCGGTTAGGACTGGTTATGAGAAATTGATTCTCTGAACCTGAGACCCTGTAAAACTTTTTTTTTGAACTTTAAAAATGTTTACGTTTCTAATGAGAAGTGGTTAGAGGAAGAACAGGAATGTGAGATGCAAAGAGGTGCCCAGGCTGGGGGTGGCCCCAGTGGGGAAGGGATCAGCTGGAGGGGCGTGGTGGGCAGTGGAGGAACTGACAGAGGCCAACAGGAAGCTGTGCAGTACAGAGCTGATAACAGTCAGTGCTGTTTTGGTCTCTTTATCGAAGCTCACAGCCTCTTCCCCATTCTGCAAGGGCTCCTGGGAGTGGTGGGCTGAGGGCTGACAGTGCCCAGTGATGATGGGCTCCTGCCTCCCAGGGACCCTGCAAGGGGTTCCCAGAATGTGGGCCAGGGTGTGGAAGGAAGGGGGTTTAGGCTGAGTGCCCAAGTCAACCTCTCTTCATGCCTCAGTTTCTGCAGCTGAACCTATCCTCCATCACAGATTTTTGGGGTCTTGGGCAATGGTACTGATGGCCATGACCAGGCTCAAAAAGAAGTGATGTATTCTGAGAGCCAGGGGCTTCAGTAAGAGTAAATCCATCCCAGCACTCTATCAATTGGGGTCTCCCTTCATCGGTTGTATACACATTTTGGCACTTACTTAAAAAGTTAAACAGAGTTCCCCTATGACCTAGCAACTCAACTCTTAGGTAAATACCTAAAATAACTGAGAGCAAGGACTCCAACAAATACTTGTACACCATGTTCATTGCAGCGAGATCCCCAATCGCCCAAAGGTGGAAACAAACCAGGGTCCATTGACAAATGAATGGATGAACAAATGCGATCCATCCACACAATGGAATAGTATTCAACCACCAAAATGAATGAAGCAATGATAGATGTGGTGGCCACCCAGCATGTAAATGTTTAATGCCACTGAATATTCACTTTTAAATGGTAAATTTCACCTCATTGTGAATCTCACCCCAATTTTCAAAAGTCCTGAGTGGGTGATGGCACTGTCCCCCACCATCTGTGCTGTCACAGCCTCTTTGTACCTCACAGGTTGTTTAGTTCATCCTTCTACTGTCTGAGATGAAGTAGGCGGTATCCTCCTCCTTTTATAGATCTGACAGTCACTTATTCACTCAACAAATGTTGCATCGCAGACACTGTTCTAGGCTCTGGGGGTGCATGTGGGAACAAGCCAGAGCAAAACCTCTACCCCATGAGGCTGATATTCCCATGTGGGAGATCATGAATGTGATACATGAGAATATTGTGGAGAATGTCAGGAATGGGAACATTAATGAAGAGGGAGGGGGATGCTGGAGGGGCAGGGTTGCCAAACTAAGTAGAGTGCTGGGGAGGCCTCCCTAAGAAAGTGACATTTGAGGAAAGACATGAAGGAAGTGAGGAGGCAAGAGCTACGAAGATATCTGGGGAAAAATGTTCCAGACACATGATAATTAATATGGCAAACATTAAAGACAAAAAGAGATTCTTAAGTGCAGCAAGAGAGAGACAATCAGTTACCCACAAGGGAGTTCCCATAAGACTGTTAGCTTATTTCTCAACAGAAACACTGTAGGCCAGAAGGGAATGGCATGAAGTATTCAAATAATGAAAAAAAAGAAATGGTAAACAAGACTCCTCTATCCAGTAAGGCTATCATTTAAAATTGAAGGTGAAATAAAGAGCTTCCCAGACCAAAAATCCACCACCACCACCAAACAAACAAACAAACAAACAAACAAAAAACAAACACTAAAGGAGTTTGTTAAGACAAACCAGCATTGCAAAAAATGTTAAATGTGAGAAGATGAATAAAGAGAGAGAGAGAGAAGAACAGGTGTAAAGAACAAAAGTGGCAATAAATAAATACCTAGAAATAGTAACCGTAAATGTAAATAGATTACATGCTTCAATCAAAAAACATAGGGTAGCTGAATGGTTAAGAAAATATGAAGCCTATATATGCTGTCTACAAGAGACTCAACATAGAACAAAAGACTCACAGGATGAAAGTGAAGAGGTGGAAAAATATATTCCATACAATATAAAAGCAGGGGAAACAATACTTATATCTGAGAAGCTATACTCCAAAACAAAAGTTATACCAAGAGACAGAGAATGATACTACATACAGGCAGTCTTCGGGTTACGTTGGATTTGATGTACGTTGTTTTGTGGTTACATCACCATCTCCCATTTATTTATAAAATGTTTTTTTCGTCATTTTGATGTATGTACATATGTGCTTTATGTTTTTTATTATTTATTTACCACAAGTAAAGGTCAGGAATTATTATCTTTCTTTTAATTTTTTTTTACTGTTTAACTTCCTTACTGCTATGTATATGTTCCATGTGAGTGATATAGGGGCTTATGTAGGTGGGTTCTGACTTACAGTAAAAATCGCGTTATGTCGTGCTGTAGGAACGGATCTCCCACATAACCCGATGACCTACTGTACTAGTAATAATAAAGGGATCAACCAACTAGAGGATATAACCCTGGTAAACATATATGCACCCAATATAGGAGCACCTAAACATATAAAAAACAGGACTTAGGCAGAGATAGATAGCAATGCAATCATGGTAGGGGACTTTAACACCCCAATGACTACACTGGATAGGTCTTCCAGACAAAAAAATTAAAAAGGAAACAGTGACCTTAATGACACACTAGATCAGATGGATTTAGTTGATATTACAGAACATTTCATCCAAAAGCTGCAGAATATACATTCTTCTCAAGTGCACATGAAACATTCTGAAAGGTATACCATGTGTTATGACAAAAACCAAGTCTCCACAATTTCAAGAAGATTGGAATCATATCAATCATCATTTTGGATTGCAGTGACATGAAGCTAGAAATCAACTTCAATAAAAACTCTCAATAACATTAAAACAAATGGAGGATAAATAGCATGCTATTAAACAATGAATGGGTTACTAATGATATCAAGGAAGAAATAAAGAACTTCTTGGAAACAAATGAAAATAAACATGCAACAACCCCAAATCTATGGTACACAGCAAAAATGGTCCTGAGAGGGAAGTACAGAGCATTACAGACCTACCTCAAGAACAAGAACTATATCTATTTGTAAGAGGCCGTGGGGCTGCAGGCATGGCCTGACCCCACTCCAAGTCATGTAAAGGAAATGAACTTGGCTTGCACCCCAGTTCTTGTGATCTAGGCAAGCAGACATTTTGTCATAGCAACTGTCAAACATAGATGGAACTAGACAAAGCTTGCCCAGTCTTGTCCAGTCTGTAACGATCTGGTACTTCCCCATGATAGGCCAAGCCCTAGCAGTGATCTATGAAGCATGACCAGCCACAGCTTAGCTATAAAACAGTGTGTGTAAAAAATAAAGTGGCTGGTGCCTTGTGCCCATCCTCCTAAACCCCGGTCTCTGGTGCTTTCATCCCACGCCGCCATTACCCTACGGGACCATTTGGGAGCGGGTCTCCACATCTATTAAACTATCTAACCCTATAACTTAAAGAAAAACAGAAAGAGAACAACAAGTAAGGCTCAGAGTAAGTAGAAGGAAGGAAATAACAAAGGTCTAATTTGAAATAAATGACATAGAGACTAAAAAATAAAAACACCACAACAATATAAAAGATCAATGAATCCTAGAGCTCGTTTTTGAAAAGATAAACAAGATTGATGAACCTACAGCCAGACTCATCAAGAAACAAAGTCAGAGGACCCAAATAAATAAAATCATAAAAGAAAGAGACGAAGTAACAACTAACACCACAGAAACACAAAGGTTTGTTAGAAAGTGCTGTGGATATCTATATGCCAACAAACTAAACAACCTGGGTGAAACTGGTAACTTTCTGGAAAATGCAATCTTTCAAAACTCAATCTGGAAGAATCACCAAACCTGAATAGGCTGATAACAACTGATGAAATTGAAGCAGTAATCACAAAACTCGCAGCAAATGAAAGTCTGGACTAGATGGATTTATAGGCAAGTTTTACCAAACATTCAAAGAAGAACTAAAACCTATCCTCAAACTATTTCAAAAATTGCAAGAGGAGCCCTAACCGGTTTAGCTCAGTGGATAGAGCAGGGGTCCTCAAACTTTTTAAACAGGGGGACAGTTCACTGTCCCTCAGACCGTTGGAGGGCCAGAATATAGTTTTAAAAAAACTATGAACAAATTCCTATGCACACTGCACATATCTTATTTTGAAGTAAAAAAACAAAACGGGAACAAATACAATATTTATATTTGCATGTGGCCCGCGGTCGGTCCGTAGTTTGAGGACCCCCTGGGATAGAGCATCAGCCTGCGGACTCAAGGGTCCCGGGTTCGATTCCGGTCAAGGGCATGTACCTTGGTTGTGGGCATATCCCCAGTAGGGGGTGTGCAGGAGGCAGCTGATCGATGTTTCTCTCTCATTGATGTTTCTAACTCTCTATCCCTCTCCCTTCCTCTCTGTAAAAAAATCAATAAAATATATATATTTTTTAAAAATTGCAAGAGGAGGGAAGACATCCATACTCTTTTTATGAGGCCAGCATTATTTTAATTCCAAAACCAGATAAAGACACCACAAAGAAATAAAGTTATAGGTCAATATCCCTGATGAACATGGATGCTAAAATTCTCAATAAAATTTTAGCAAATCAGATCCAATAATACATTAAGAGAAAAATATACCATGACCACTTGGGATTTATCCCAGGAATGCAAGGCTGGTACAATATTCACAAATCAATAAACGTGATACATTACATAAATAAAATGAAGCATAAAAATCACAAGATTATAAAAATAGATACAAAAAAGCATTTCAAAAATCCAGTACACATTTTTGATAAAAACTCTCAGCAACATGGGAATAGAGGGAACATTCCTCAATATAATAAAGGTCATATATGACAAATCTACAGCTAACATCATGCTAAATTAGTAAAAACTAAAAGTGTTTCACTTAAAACTGGGAACAAGACATCATGTTCACTTTCACAACTCTTATTCAACATAGTACTGGAAGTCCTAGCCACAGTGATCAGATAAGGAGAAAAAAATAATAGGATCCAAATTGGAAAGGAGAAAATAAAACTGTAGTCATTTTCAGATTACATATTGTACATAGAAAACCCTAAAAACGCCACCAAAAAAACTACTAGATTAAATAAATGAATTCGTCAAAGCAGTAGGATACAAAATTAACATGCAGAAATCAATGGCAGTTTTAGACATCAATAATGAACTTTCAGAAAGAGAAACTAAAAAAAATATTCCCATTTACCATTGCAACAACAACAACAAAAGATATCTAGGAATAAACTTAACCAAAGAGTTAAAACATCTGTATTTGGAAAACTACAGGATGTTGAAAAAAGAAATAGAGTAATATACAAATAAGTGAAAACATATACTGTGTTCATGGATTGGAAGAATTAACATCATTATAATGTTCATACCTACCCAAAGCAATCTATAGATTCAATGCAACCCCTCTTAAAACACCATCAATTTGTTTCACAGATCTAGAACAAATATTCTGAAATTTTATATGAACAATGACAAAAAAGGACCCTGAATAACCCCAGCAATCTTGACAAAGAAGAACACAGTTGAAATCAAATTATACTACAAAACTTCTGTAATGAAAACAGCTGATACTGCCATAAGGACCATCATATAGATCAACGGAACAGAACAGAACCCAATAAATCAACCCACAGCATTCTGGTCTATTAGTATTACACAAAGCAGGCAACAGCATACAATGGAGTAGAGACAATCTCTTCAAAAATGATGTTGGGGAAATTGGACAGGCACATACAAAATAAATGAAACTAGAACACCAATTTACACCACACATAACAATGAATTCAAAATGGATAAAAGACTTAAATTTAACTTATCTATAATAGTAAAAGCATAATATGCAAATTGACCGAATGGCCGAATAGCAGAATGACCTTCTGGAAGACCATGCTATGACATGCACTGGTGCCAGGCCAGCCAAGGCAGGTGCAATGTGATTGATCACCCCATGATCGCCCTGCAGAGGGAGGCTCAGGCCAGTGGGGCAATCAAACGGTGGGTGGTGATGGTGGGGGTGGGGCATTGGTGGTCTGGGCCTCCCTCTTTGGGGTGATAATGGGGTGATGGCAGGGGCCGCAACCAATCACATCGCACCCACCTTGGTTGTCCGGATGGTCGTTCTGCTCTTCAGTTGATTTGCATATTATGCTTTTATAATTAAAGATATGCAGAGGCCAAGGACTCAGGCATAGTGCAATGAAGGCTTGTGGTGGGGTGGAAGCTGGGACAGAGGGTGGGGTGGCGGGGGAAGAAATGGCAGACATCTGTAATACTCTCAAGAATAAAAATAAATTTTAAAAAAGAAACATTTGCCCTGACTGGTTTGGCTCAGTGGATAGAGCGTCTGCCTATGGACTGAAAGGTCCCAGGTTTGATTCTGGTCGAGGGCATGTGCCTTGGTTGCGGGCACATCCCCAGTAGGGAGTGTGCAGGGAGCAGCTGATCGATGTTTCTAACTCTCTATCCCTCTCCCCTCCTCTCTGTAAAATATCAATAAAATATATTAAAAAAAATAAAAAAATAATTAAAAAGAAACATTTGAAGGAGGAAAAAAATACCTAGAAGGAAAAGTTACATAATTTACCTGACAATGTAAAATATTTTGAAAAGTCAAAACAAACATGAACGTTATCATGAAGTCATATGCAAAAACCCTTGATATTTTAATATTAGAAAACACACCTTAAAGGTATTGAAAGCTGGTGACAAACTACTCCAAGCCCCTGAAGATTTCACACTCTTCTGCAGTTAAGGACATTTGAGGAAGAGGAGGAAGAGAGGGAGGAGGAGCTTAAGAGCCTCTGCAGTATTCTGTCCTAAATAGGGGTATTATATGTTGTCTGAGAGTTTCCCTAGTTGTTATGTAAATTTCAGTCCATCATAACTTAAGCAAAACAATGTTTTTCAAGTTAGTCTTAGCTCATAAGCCTGGAGTAGAGCAAGTTAGACTTTCATTTAAAATTGAAAAAGAATATAGTATAAAGAGACATGTTTCTTTAAGTAGGCTACCAAATCTGATATTCCAGACATTGGTAAAAGCTAGCATAACAGCTGCCATTGCATTCTGGCTAAGCCTAAGGGATGCAGCATTACCCAGAGGCAGTGCTTGATGGTAAAGATTATGAAGGGTAAACAGCAAGAGCTGGTTCAAGGTCTTAGGGAATCCACACACTTGGACTTCAATTATTTCTCTAGTATTACTAATTTTGTGAAAATAACATTAGATATTTATTTTTTTCATCATCACAATTAAAACTGCTAGATTAGCCAACTAATAAATGTTAAGCAGAGCTTGGATTTTAGCTGAAATACATGATTGTGGTACTGAAAGGGGGCAGCAATAGAATGTTGGGGAACCAGCTAGTATTGTAAGAAATACTAATCATGCTCTGTTAACCATGACTGTTTTATTCTGATTAAAGAAGGCACATTCTACCCTGGCTGGAGCTGACCTGGAGATGCAGCCCTTCCTCCCCATTTGGAGCTGCCTATTACATTTAAAGATAAAGATTTGTGACAGAAGCCAGAATCTCCAGCCCTTTGAAGATCCCAGCCTTTTTTTTTTTTTCAGACCTGCAAGCCTTTGTAAATCTCCAGCCTGCTTACCTGTTAATTTTGGCACTCCCTTTGGCTATTTCCCTATGTAACCCCAGCCCTTGCATATCACTAAGCCTTTGAAGACGCCCTAGTCCTTTTGCATATCTATAAACTGCCCTTTTGCCTACTTTTCCTTTGTAGTTCTACCTATATAAGCAGCTGGCTTATGGTGGGCTGCAGAGCAGATTTTTATGGATAACCTGCTGCTCTCCCATACTGCCAGCAATATTGGAATAAATGATCAAATATGATTCAACCCTGTCTCTGCTTAATTGGCTCATGTAGTGACAGGCAGCATGAACCTATTGTTTGTCTGGTTACAATACCAGATACAATGGGTCCAAGGACGCCTATCACTACTTGAGCCAAATTAAACCATATATTTATTATTGAAAGAGATATATGAGCATTTATTTCAATCATGCTAGCAGTATGGAGAGAACAGTCACTCACCCTGGAAATTCTGCTCTAACATTTAATTTTAACCGAACTCTTACATAGAGTCAGTGGATGGGGAAGAAATCTAAAGCTAGTAAATTCCCAGGGTTTGCCTTCTTTCATTGTCCTTGCAAAGATTAGCCCTGGAATGCTCTCTCCCTTCAGATAGGTTCCATCCTTGATCTGGGCCCCAGGATACCTTGTCTCCAGGGCCGGATCTCCTTGTAACATGTCCGTCTGTTTCCCAGGGTCTGTAAGAAAACCTTTTGTCTATAGTTAGTAGGCGAATAACCATTAAACAACTGTGGTCCTACTCTTACTACATGTCCTTCCCCCTCTCATTTAGTATTATCATCTCATACCTATGAAATTAGTTTTAAATGGAAGGTGTCTTGTTGAACTGTATTTGTCCTGTCCTGTTGTATTTTCCTCCTTATGGATTTTTGACTCTGAATTCTTTCAGGGAAAAGGGGCATAGAGTCTCTTCTGTAGCTGTCCATTTCTAACTGAATTGTTTGTTTTTTATGTTGAGTTGTATGAGTTATTTCTAGAGTTTGCACGAACCCCTTACCAGCTATATCATTTGCAAATATCTTCTTGCATTTAGTAGGTTGCTTTTTTGTCTTGTTGGTATTTTTGTTTTTGCCCTTGTTGTTTTGTGCTGTGCAAAGCTTTTTGGTTTGATTTGGTCCCATTTGTTTTTTAAAACCTTTATTGTTGAAAGTATTACATATGTCACCATTTCCCTCCCATTGACCCCGTATAGTCTGCCCCTGTCCCCCACCCCAGGCCTCCAACCCCCTATTGTCTGTGTCCATGGGTTATGCATCTATGCATACAAGTTCATTGGTTGATCCCTTCTCACCTGCCCACCCTCCTCTGCCTTTTGTTAATTTTTGTTATTGATGTCTGGCCAATTTTATCTTAAAGTCCGCTGATTAGCAAATATATCTCATTGACTACCTTAATCATCCTATGCTATGAAAAATGACATATTACAATTTTCTGGGGCTAGGATGCTAGCATGTTTCGGAGGTGCTCATCCTGCCTACTATACATTATTTGGTCTCTCAAGGACCCTTATATAAAATAATTAAAGGAGGCATTTTCAGGAGTATATCATATTATATTCTTCAAGAATCCTTAAATAAAATAAATGAACAATGAATTTATAACAGCCACTCAAATTACTGAATACCCTATTTTTAAAAAATTACATGCAACTATGATTTTGTTGTTGTTCAGAAAATCTAAAACTACCTGCACCTGACACTAACAGAGAACCACAGCCTTCTACTCAAAGAGAGGTCCTCTGACCAGAACCTGCAGCATCAACATCACATGGGTGATTGTGTGATTCTCAGAATCTCAAGCCCACCGGGACCTGATCATTCAGATTCTGCCTTTGAACTAGACTCCTGGGTGACTCGTATGCACAGTGAAGTTGGATAAGTGCTGGTCTGGACTAGGTGTTCTCACCTTTTCATGCAGTCAATTGAGGCAGGATAATTACTTGTGTTGGGTATTGTCAGTGTTCAGCAGCATCCATCAGACATTGCCAAATAGCCCCTGAGGCACAGTCACCTCTGGTTGAGAACCACTGCCCCACAGTGAAAGCTAGAGGCATCTTGAGAGAATTCCGTTCAAAACCCCATCTCTTATTAGTTTTACCTCTGAGAAGATCAGTAAGTAAACTCATTTGAGACCTGTTCCTGAAATGGGGAATAGAGAATGAACTTTTCTAAGAATTAAATCAGACAATTCTTATAAAATGCTTAGCTCAAGTCATGTGGCATAACAATATCTAAATATATCTATTATAATTAATGAATATTTTTAAAATATGTTTCTATTGTTTTTTTTTTTTTTTTTTTTTTTTGAGAGAGAGAGATACATCGATGATAGAGAAACACCGATTGGTTGCTTTCTGTATGCCCCCTACTGGGGATCAAGCCCACACCCGGGCATATGCCCTGACAGGAATCAAACCAAGGTCCTCTCAGTGCACTGGATGATGCTCAACCAACTGAGCTGATGGGGAACATAAGACATTTTTTTGGGGTGGTGGAGGGGCTAGAAATCTGAATCTGTGCCAGTAACCTGCCTTCTAACGCACACTCTTGCTAGCCGATAATTAACTCCATTTGTGAAAGATTTCAGGAGGCTAGCAGCCCAACTCTGTACCTAGTTAACATGTAGGAGGCTAGCAGCCTGACTCTGTACCTAGTTAATCAGTATCCCTAATGCACATTCCTCTTAGCCCATAATCAAGTCACTGCCCCTTCCTTAATTATCTGGTCTTGCAAGACCTATTTACTCATATACTCCCAATTTACTGGGGCCATAAACCAAGGACATAATAGCTTAACTAGAGGGAGGTCACTGGCACCATTCAGGATAGACATTAGATACAATGTAAATTAACCTTTCTAACTGACCCAGGAGGGGCTGTGAAAGTCCACCACAGAAGCTTGGGAGTTAGGAAACAAAGAAACTCAGAAATATATAAGGAGAAAATCTCATTGTCTAAGTTGTTTAAGATCTGGATATTTGAGTCCCCTGAACCAGCAAGGCTGAATTGAATAAAGGCTTATTTTCCTGAACCTCTGAGTGTTCAACTGTCCCTTCTTCGGTGCCAATTCCACAAGCCATACTGGCCTTGGTAATGAATACATCATGAGGTACTAAATGACAGCTCTTAACATGTGATATAAGTATAAAATCCCTAATGATTTTGACAAATGTGTCAGGAAGCCAAAGAATTTGGGGCCTGGATTGCACACCAAAGGAGCACAGTTCTGCCTTGT
Organism: Myotis myotis; assembly: GCF_014108235.1. Classification (NCBI taxonomy): domain Eukaryota; kingdom Metazoa; phylum Chordata; class Mammalia; order Chiroptera; family Vespertilionidae; genus Myotis; species Myotis myotis. The sequence goes on from NW_023416339.1 coordinate 574,379, forward strand.
TGAAGAGGAGAATAGCAATTTTCCAGAGATATCAGGTCAGTGTCCCACCCCAATCAGACATTGAAGAAAACGTGGTCAGGGATGGGATAGGGTAATAGAAAGCATGTGCGATTAAGACAGGAGTCATAAAAACTGAATTAACGACTTCCAACCTGACCTTTTGGGATCAAAGAATCATTAGGAAAAATTTCCTTCGTTTTTCCAGATGCCCAGAATGAAATCATGTGTTTAGATGTAGGAAAAACATGAGGGAAATGTGCCTGATAAGCTGTAAATATCCTCCCTGCGCAGTCCTCAGCCTATACAATGCTGGGGGACAGGGAATGGCTGTTGGTTTTGATTCCTAAACTGACTCAGGAATGGATGCTTCACTCTGTCCTGCTGTCTCCTGTCGGGCAGAGCTTCAGTTTCCCTCAGCAACCATCCAGGAAGCAATTCAGACTTCCACACGGAGACCTTCTTCTCAGAGACCCCATGAGTCTAGGAGGCCAGTAGGTACATCAGGAGAGGGTCATAGAGGATGGAACCTGTCAGCCTTTACCTGACACACCTGGGAGCACAAACAGCCTAGCCCAGAGACAAGAGATCACTCTGTCTGCATTCTTGGTTAAGTAACAATTTGTAATTTATTGAACACATTAAGAAAGATGTGTGTTAACGTGAAAAAACCATTGAAACCTGTAAAGAATTTTTTGTGAGTTTATTTGAGCCAAACTGTCGACATATGCCGGGAAGCAGAACCTCAATGAATTGAGATAGTGCTCCGGAGAATGGCGGGGTTACATTTGTATTTATACATTTGCAATCAAAGGAGGGACTTAGGTGGATTACATTAAATTCATTGGTGATAGATTAAGTGCCGGGGTCCAACCCCAGCAGGTCCAGGGGTTCCCCATAAGTTTGGACGGAGTTGGCGAAGAAGGAATGACACAGAGGCAGCGTTCAGGTGATCATCATAGCCGGGTTCTCTTGTCAGGGTCTCCAGCGAAGTTCTGCTTAGGATCTCCAGCCAGGTTCTGTGTCCATGTTCTCTTGCTAGGTTCTCCAGCCAGGTTCTCCAGGTTCTCCAGCCAGGTTCTGTAGCCATGTTCCCTCGCTAGGTTCTCCAGCCAGGTTCAGTCACCAGGTTCTAGTCAGGTTCTCTTGCCAATTTCTGTAGTCAGGTTCAGTCCAGGATCTTTTGCCATGTTCTCTCGCTAGGTTCTGTCTCCAGTTTCTGTCCAGGATCTTTCCAGCGAAGTTCTTCTGTCTCTGGAAAACGTTCTGTGTAGGTTCTGTGCCTAGGTTCTGTCTCTCCGTTCTGTGTTCTAAGTTCTGTATTCTAAGTTCTGACTCTTGCTGTCTTATTACATCTGTATTTATACCAGTTGATTCAATCCTATCAATCTCTATTACAAAGGTTAGGGCGTTTCCTATCTCCATTCCAGGGAGTAAAGATTATGTAGCTTAAGTATGATTGTTCGTAGTTAAAGTGATTAATTACCCACCTGGCACTAGTTAAGAGGTTTTATTCCCTCCCTAACTTCAGGGGAAAATCCCTACCTGGGGAAACAACCTTTCTCAGAGAGGAGACCTTGGTTAAAACACATAGTGCCAAGAAGGTGAGCAAACATATTAAGAACAGTATGCTATATATGCCAGGTCCCTTGAAACAGCAAGCATGGACCGGCTCCCGGCAAATTCCCCCTTTTTTATTTTTTAAAAGCAGGCATTAAAAAGAAAAAAACCCAAATGCTCTCTTTTATCCATTTTAAGAGTAGGATTGACGCTTTCCGCTATTACCTGAGTCCTGATCTATCACCCCAGGGAGAGCTTGCCAATCCTGCACTTTCCCAGGGTGGAAAGGCTGCAGTGGGGTTAAGGATAAGGCTCCTTGGGCCTACCTTCTCCCATGCCATTACATTTACCTTTCCTTCCTCAGAAAAGCATGGACATATTTCTTGTATAAAACGTTCTGTCTGACTGGGAGTAACCTTAATTCCTCTGCTAGCAAGCATATATGTTAAAAGATCAATACAGAGTCTTTTTTCTTTAGACTCAGTATGGCACATCTTCTTAATCTAAAGATCAATACAGAGTCTTCTTTCTTTGGACTCAGTATGGCACATCTTCTCAAACTAAGTTCTGTACTATCCACCTTCTTACCCTACTTATCCTCTGTAGGGGGGTCTGCAGTACCCTGGTGGAGTCCTATCCGTCCCGAGTGTGGGGGTTCTCAATGGGGGGGGGGGCTTACCTAGGGGAATCCTGTTCCAGGGCTTCCCAAAGGTGTGGACGGAGTCGGCGAAGACTATCCACCCTCTCCTACGGTGGAGTCCTATCCATCCCGAGAGTGGGGCGCTTACCTAGGGGTCCCTGTTCGGGCGCCATATGCCGGGGTCCAACCCCAGCGGGTCCAGGGGTCCCCAAAGGTGTAGACGGAGTCGGCGAAGAAGGAAGGACACGGAGACAGTGTTCAGTTGATCAGCAGCCTAGCCAGGATCTCCAGCCAGGATCTCCAGCCAAGTTCTGGTCTGGATCTCCAGAGAGGTTCTGGTTCGGATCTCCAGCCAGGTTCTGTGTCCATGTTCTCTTGCTAGGTTCTTCAGCCAGGTTCTGTCCAGGTTCTCCAGGCAGGTTCAGTCACCAGGTTCTAGTCAGGTTCTCTTGCCAATTTCTGTAGTCAGGTTCAGTCCAGGAACTTTTGCCATGTTCTCTCCAGCGAAGTTCTTCTGTCTCTAGGTTCTGTGTAGGTTCTGTCTTCTGAGTTCTGTGTGTAGGTTCTGTCTTCTTAGTTCTGTGTTCTAAGTTCTGTGTTCTTACATCTATATTTATACCAGTTGATTCCAATCCTATCAATCTCTATTCCAAAGGCTAGGGCGTTTCTTAACTCCATTCCAGGGAGTAAAGATTATGTAGCTTAAGCATGATTGTTCATAGTTAAAGTGATTAATTACCCGCCTGGCACTTAGTTAAGAGGTTTTATTCCCTCCCTAACTTCAGGGGAAAATCCCTACCTGGGGAAACAACCTTTCTCAGAGAGGAGACCTTGGTTAAAACACATAGTGCCAAGAAGGTGAGCAAACATATTAAGAACAACATGCCATATATGCCAGGTCCCTTGAAACAGCAAGGATGGACCGGCTCCCGGCAATTAAGGAGGAGGGAGAAAGCAAAGCAGGGAAACCCCTGGGATTGGATAAAAAGTAAAATGATGGACACATACTTAGGTTGGTGCAGGATCAATTAACATGATAATGAAGGAATTTATAGTATCTGTCCTGGTGCCCAGCACATTTGGTTGTGCCCCAGGGGCTCCAGAAAAAGGGAAGTTACAAGTTACCCAGACATTCAAGGGTATGTTATCTTAGAGGCAAAAAGGCAAATGGGCTCAGTAAGGATCAAAGTTGATCTTGTCAGTGAAGATACTGGCCTAGGACATAACTGCCCACCATAACTGCTTTTAGTTAAAGTTTAATTTCAGACCATCCTTTGTGGTTACTTTAGGTCTCTGAGTTTGCAAGACTGCCATGCAGGCCTCCCCTGAGCTTGTCAGGTCAGCATTTGGCCCCTTTCGTCCACATGTGTTTGATTGATTTGCACTACAAGGGCCATAGTTGACAATTAAGTGATGGGTATGCCTATACAGTTGACTGACACTGTAGAATGAGTGAGATGCATAAAGTGATTGCAGTAAAATGAAAATGTATCTGAGATTCGTTTTTTTAGGAAGGAGGTAATAGGGTATTAGGTGGGAAGAACAGTGCAGTGGATGGGGAGTGTTTGCATTAAATTTCAATGACAGTGTCTATTTGAATATGTTTATTGAAAAAATCCTGACCAGTGGAGGTAGATGGCACCTTGCAGAGCAGTTCCTGAGACATTCATTGCAGTATTGCCGGAAGCCCATTCTAGCATGTCATAATTTCAAGAGTTTCATCAAAAGGTTGATGGAATTTGGGGTCTCAACAAGGGCTGAGCCACATATATGTGTTGTCACCTGTTGGGAATGGCTGATGGCATTTCACCAGACCTGAATAGGATGCATTAAAATGATTGCTTGGCTGCCAGACAGCTCAGAGCATCTTAATCTACATGTTATTGCCTCCTACTGGGGAAACACCTGAACAGCCGGTAGGCTAATTCTCCATTCTGACAATGCTTGTGTATACCCTTTGACGTGTATATCTCTGCCTTGCCTCAGGACAAGTTGTGTTAATAAAAAGCATGGGGTCCTGAGAGGAGGAGACCTTAGAACTTAGATGTTAGTTTCCTTGAAACTAGGCTCCTCTGACTCCCAAATGCCTTTCAAAATTATCTTTCATCTCTGGACTCTTATTTAATCTATGCACAGACTTCTCCAGATTGCTGAACCCTTCTTAATGCTGGAACAAGAACCCCAGCACAGTATCTCCTCTTATGCTGGGTATTTATATGAGAAAATATTATTTAATAAGGCTAAAGAGGAATACTAAATAGTTTTGCTTTGAATTATTTAATTATTGGCTAGGATGCATATATTCTTGGATTATTTATCCATATACTTTCTTTATTTTAACAATTACTAGGAATTCCTATCCCCCACTCAGCCTTTTCCCCCAGTGGTCATGCATTCTCTATTTTTAATGAGAAATTCTGTTATTTTCTTGCAGAATATAAATTGAGGACTGGCCAAATTCCAGGGAAAGATATAGGGTGCTGAGAAAAAAGTCACGATAGTTATGTAGATGGAGAAATAGAGGACACCTGTTGTACCTTAAATCTTAATGCCACAGAGGCAGCACAGTCCATTTACATTTATGCAGTGAGGCCTTCACTGTACCAGTTGAAAATCTAGTTTAAATTTATTTTTTACTCCATGTGTGTTTTTGACATAAAATTCCCGTACCCAAGGGACGTAATGAATGAAGAGGCTTAAACTCAGTTTCCTTAGACAAATTTTATTGAATAAATGTCTTATTAGAACCTTATAGCTGCTGTAAAGAATTCCCACGCCAGTTGTTTAAAACAAACAAACAAACAAACAAACAAACAAACAAACATATACTCTTATAGAAGCTTGAATTGAGTCTCAGTGGCTAATATCCAGGGTTGTGAAGGCTGGGGTCCTTCTAGAGCAGTGGTTCCCAACCTTCCTAATGCCGTGACCCTTTAATACAGTTCCTCATGTTGTGGTGACCCCCAACCATAAAATTATATTCCTTGCTACTTCATAACTGTAATTTTGCTACTGTTACGAATTGTAATGTAAATATCTGATATGCAGGATGTATTTTCATTGTCACAAATTGAACATAATTAAAGCATAGTGGTTAATCACAAAAACAATATGTAATTATATATGTGTTTTCCGATGGTCTTAGGCGACCCTTGTGAAAGGGTCGTTTGACCCCCAAAGGGGTCGCGACCCACAGGTTGAGAAGCGCTGTTCTAGAGGCTCAGGGGAGGATCTGTTTCTCTCTAATCCTGCTAGTGCTGCTGGCCACCTGCAACCCTTGGTTCATGTTCCTTCTTCCATCTTCAAAGTCAGATGTACAGCATTTCAAATGTCTCTGAGACCAACTTTGTTGTCTCTCTCTGCAATGTTAACAGGACCACACAGCTAGGCCTTATTGATTGGTTTTGACATTTGTCATGAAATCTAATTTGCAAGAAGACTCTAGACCAGTACTCAGAGCAGTGGTGACAGTCTGCATGGAGAGCAGGAGCTTGCACCAGAAAGTTACACAACACACTGCTTCCTTTATTGATAAAATCTTGTTATGGAATAAATGTCAGTTGAACTAAAGCTTAGTGATGTTGTTGATTTACAGTCTATCCCAAGGTTCTTTTTACCTTCAGGGTCAATAACAGTTCATGCACCACATTTTGAGTAACACTGCCATGGACTATGAGCACCTTGATGGCAAGGAACCTGCTATATTCGTTTTTGTGTAACTGGTAGCCAAAGCACATGGACATAGCAATGTGTATTGCACAGGAAGGGCTGGAGCAGGCAGAAATTTGGAAAGAAAAATTAAGATATGGAGAAGTGGGCAGTGATGATTCTCAACACCTGGCATGTTGACTTGCTTCAAAGATGATGGATGGATGGATGGATGGATGGAACAAGCCACACATTATGTTATTTGTGACTGAGTCATGTTGTTCTAAAGAACAGGGTAAGAGAAAAAGATGGTAAAGAAATTGTTAGTACTCCAGATGTGTGTCTCAATTATTAATTCTTTGCATACACCTTCATATTTATGCCATTTCCATATGCTATCCACACTAACATTTTCTCAATTCAGGTATCTACTGCTTAATGTCAGTTATTCCTAAAAAGCAGATGCACACAAAACTGTCCGTTTTGACTCTATAGTCCATTATTTTAAATGGGAAAGATTGTATTATAACTCTTTACCAATTTCTTGAAATATAACCAAAACCAATTAAAGATTTATGTTTCAGTAATAAAATATCATGTTAGGATATAAAATACTTAAAACATTGCTTCCTTTTGACTGCAAAATAAACATAGCTGTTAATAGGTGTTTGGTAAAAAGTCATATTTCTACTCCATTGCTTACATTTCCAAGATTTTCTTTTTACTCCCTCAACTTTTGGAGGACTGACTCATTGTAGAAAATAACCTTTGCTTTTGGCAAAATGTAGAAGGTCCTGAGGAAACAAGTTCAGGATGAGCACACAATAGGAAGGAATGACTGACTTTGAGTGTGATGTTATGATGATCTCTCTTAGCACCAGCAATATCTGAGACACACACTTTCCTTTGTTTTCATGTGGAGCACTTTTTCTATAAAACATTTTTATTTGAAACTAGAGACCCAGTGCATGAAAATTCACTGGAAAAATTCATGCACTGGAAGGGGGTGGGGGTGGGGTGCCTCAGCCAGTCTGCCCCCTCTCACAGTCCGGGAGCCATCAAGGGCAGGAGGTGGCCCGGCGATCAGGGGAAGGTGACACCCCCATCACACTTCTTCTGCTGCCACTGCCGGCAGCACAAGCCTTGGCCTGCCCTGGTTACCTGAGCCTCGGGCGGCATTGAATGGCTGGGCAGCTGCCATCTGAGGCTTGCCTGCAACTCAGGCCGGCCCTTGGTGGCTGGGGGGCTGAGGAGACTGGTGGACTCCAGAGGCAGGCATGCAGCAAGGCCCTGGCAGGGTTGAGGGGAATGGCACTGCCATGTTGTGTCTGTGTGCACCACCATCTTTTAGGGTGGGGAGGTCAATTAGCATACTCTCTCCTTATTGGCTGTGGGGGCTGCAATCTTTGAGGGTGGGACAGTCAATTAGCATATTCCCTCTTTATTGGCTGTGGGAGCCACCATCTTTGTGACAGTGTGAGGGTCAATTAGCATATTCCCTCTTTATTAGATGGGATAGTGTATTTAGCTTGAGGTATAAACTTTTCCTGTGCAATCATGGTCCAGAAAATATTATATTGAGATATAGAAATTTAAGCATTATCACCAGAAAAGTGCATTCTACTGGGAAAAGTTTAACCAGGAAGACAGTCTGTGGAATATACCCATATTTTTCTTTTATTTATTTATTTATTTATTTAATATTGGGGTAGCATTGGTTAATAACATTATAGGTTAAAATGCTAACTTTAATATGTAATTTGACATAATTTAGCAATTTTTATTCTGAGTATCTGAGGAATATAAAAAAAACAATTTAAAAATATATATACCCTTATGTTCATTTTAGCACTATTTCCAATAGCCAAGATATGTAAACAACCGATGTTTCCATTGATGGATGAATCAACAATGAAGAAGTGGTACATATATACAATGCAATACTACTCAGTCATAAGAAGGATTAAATATTGCCATTTGCAACAACGTCAATCTGGAGAGTACTATGTTAAGTGAAATAAGTCAGAGAGAAAAGGACAAATATCATATGATTTCACCTGTTTTTCTTTAGTCACCCACTTTTAGTTTTCTTAGAATTGACTTAATTTCCTCTTTTATGCTGTCAATCATCACCGTTTACCTGGGAAAGAGATAAAACTAAAATGATGGAAATGGCTAAAAATAAATAACTAATAATAAAAACATCAAGTCTTTTCTTAGTTTTTCTAAATTTTTTACTTGAAAAATTTTAGACATATGGAAATTTGAGGAACATCCATGTACCTTTAACCAATTATTCTGTTGCCACATTGATTTACCTCTTTGTGCACACATAAACACCCACTTTCACTTAATATCAAATTTGCAAACTATGTAATATATGAAATTCACATAGCATAAATTAAATCATTTTTAGGTGTACAATTTAGTGGCATTTAGTACATTTGTGATATACACTCATCCTAACTAGTTCTAAAACATTTGCATCAACTCAAAGAAGACTCCATGCTCATTAGGTAGTCATTTCCCATTACCCTCTCCCAATCCTGGCAACCACCAACCTACTGTCTGTCTCCACAGATTACCTATACTGGATATTTCATATAAATAGAATTTTCCAATATATAACCACTGTGTCTGAATTTTTTACTTAGCATGTTTTTGAGGTTCATCGATGTTATAGCATTTTATTGGCTGAATTATATCCCCTCAAAATTCATATGCTGACATCCTAACTCTCAGGACCTCAGAAGATGACTATAGTTAGACAAAGCATTTTTACATTGTTTTATGACTTCATTGTTGTTAATCCCCACCCAAGGATATTTTTCCATTGATTTTTAGGAAGATTGGAAGAGAGAGTGAAAGACAGAGAGAAACATTGTTGTGAACCAAACCAACTAGGACAAAGGGTTTTAAAAAGAGGTTTTAAGTTAAAATAAGGACATTAGGGGGAGCTCTAACCCAACATGACTTGTGTCCTTACTCAAAGAAGGGAAATTAGGGGTAATGTCAGCAAGATGGCAGAATAGGAAGCTCCAGACTTCCTTCCCCTCATGGATACATCAATTCACCAACAATACATGAATCCATTTCCTTTGTGAAAAATCCAGAGATCGCTTGAGAAGATCCTGCACCCAACTGAGTATGACACCAGCTGCCTTGAAGCCAGTAGAAAAATTCATTGCACCATCCTGCCACAGGAGATGACTGGATTGTACCACCAACATTCTAACATTTTGAGGGTCTGCCTGAGGAACTAGATTTTTTCATGCCGAGAATGGGCACTAATGGGAAGGTGCCACATGTTGGCAGCCAATTGGTTTTCTCCCTCACATTTCTCTCTCTCTCTCGTCTTGAGTATTAGAAAAATATTTTAAAAAATTAAAAATGGATCTACCATATGACCCAAAGATTCCACTTCTGGGAATATATCTGAAGAAACCCGAAATACTAATTCAAAAGAATATGTGCATCCCTATGTTCATTGATTGCAGCATTATTTACAATAGTCAAGATTTGGCAGGAGCCTAAGTGTCTGATCTTACATGAGTGAGATGTGAGATGTGAGGATATAAAGCTATTGGAACATTTACACAATGGAATACTATGTGGCTATAAAAAAGAAGGAAATATGATTCTTTACAATAGCATGAATAACTGGAGATTATTATGCAAACTGAAATAAGCCAGTCAGAGAAAGACAAATACTATATTAACTCACTTATATGTGGAATCAAGTGAACAAATAAATTTAACAAAATAGAAACAGAAGCATAGATACATAGAACAGACTGACAGCTGTCAGATGGGAGGGGTTTTGGGAAGCTGGGTGCAAAACAGTGAAGGGATTAATAAAAAAACATGGACAAAAGTATGGTGATAGCAAAAGTAAAAGGTGGGTGGGTAGAGGTGGAGGTGGGCAAAGGGGGATAAATGGATGCAAAGAGAATTTGCTTTGGGTGGTGAGCACATAATGCAGTGTGCAGATGATGTTTTATTGAGTTGTACACTTGAAACCCGTCTGTTTCTTTAAACCAATATCACCCAAAATTCAACAAGAAAAATTTATAAATACTGCACTTCAGGAAATTACTCAGAACTGAACATAAGAGAAAGTACACGTAACAGGTTTAACACAGGAGTGGCATGATTTCATTTGTGTTTTGAAAGAATCCCTCTGACTTCTGTGTAAAGAGGCATTGGAAAGTGACAAGAGTAGGAAGTGTTAGTCAGTCAGGAGGGAATTGTAGTGGTTCAGACGTGAAGATGGCAGCCTGGCTCAAGGGGGGGATGAGGGAAACTGAGCCATCTGGGCACATGAGGGACATACTGAGAAGATAAGAACAGTAGGGCTGTATAATGGATAGGTTGTAGTGGGAAATATGATAAGTGTGGAGTAACATTCAGGTTTCAAACTTGTGCAAGGGAAGGGATGTAGTGCCATTCAGAGAGGGAAAGACACCATGGGAAAGGATAGAATTAGGGAGAAGAAGGTGAGTTATAAATTGGAAGACTGAGTTTAAGGTGTCTTGATGACATCAAGGATATCAAGTAACTAGAAATAGTTCTCAGCAGAGAGGTCAGAGCTAGAAAAAGAAATGTAGTCATCATTTGCATCTATATGGTGACTGAATCTATTGCTTAGGAAGAAAGAATTGTGCTAGGGTGAGGGACTGCGGCATGGAAGGGTTACGGAATGTGGGAGGGGGAGGGACTGCGGCCTGGAAAAGGTTACCGATTGTATTAGGGTCAGGAACCCTGGCAGAGAAAAATTGCTAGATTGTCTTAGAAAAACAATATGTTATGATATGCTCCAGCCAGGTGTGACTCTGTTTACACCCCCCCCCCCCGCCTTTGTGCTTATGAACTTTCTGTGAACTTCTAAGGAACAGCTAATGAAATGCTTTGTATTTTTTTAACACTGTTTTGCTCTGAAGGATCATACTGCACCCTTGATCTCTGCCATATGCTCCGAAGCTCCCAGAGGGGGAGATAGGCGCTGTGGTCAGCTGGCCAGCTTAATAAAGGCTCTTAAATTTAAATTCTGAGTCAGTGGTCTATCTCACTGAGCCAACCCATAACAGAATTTAATGAGAATTGCAGGTTTTCTGGACTGAATCCATTGGTTGAAGCTATACAAGAAACAGAGAAAAGCTAGAAATACTGGAGAAAAACATGGAAGAGGGGCATGTAAGTAGATTCTAGACAGGATAAGGATGGAGTATTTCATGAGACTGATAAATAGTGTAAGAAGTTTCTGGAAGGATATTAGGGGCACAGAGATCATTGCATACCTAAAAGATATTTGCTTTGGTAGAATGATGGGGGAAAGAAGCCAAAATACACGAATTGAGGGAATAAATTTAAGGCAAAGAAAGGGAGACAGAGAAAAGTCAACTCTTGGCTGGTAGCTAGAAGAAAATGGTAGGCCAAGTGGTACATGTTTGTAAGATAGAAAAAAAATCAAACATGTTGCTACAAAATTGGGAATAAAACTTTTGAGAAAGTGAGGGAAGAATGAACGGTATAAGATTGGGAGAAAGACAAGGAGAGAGGAGGGAGAGAGAATGTGTGAACAATAATGTAAGGATAATTGATAAGGCAAGAATGATGGGATTCAAAGTGAAGATGAAAGTTGTCTTTAGAGAGAAGGGAATAGTGTCAATGATACAGCAATGTGGACAAGATACATGCTAATTTATGTGTGGTTGAGAGTGTAAAGTTCACAGAGTCATTATGATGACTTGGATTTTCTCTGTGAATATATGGTAAGAATATTTGCTGAGAAAGGGAAATGGGATAGAAGATTCAACAGTGAAACCAGTGCTTGTGGAGGATGGGTGAACAGGTGAAAGATATATAGGACTTCCTGGGAGTATAGTAGGTTCCTTATTTATTTATTAAGTTATTTTTAAATATGTTTTATTGAGTTGAGAGAGAGAGGAAGAAAGAAGGATAGAGAAATAGAAACATCAGTGGACAGCCTCCTGGCTGCCCCCTACTGGGGATTGGACCCTCAACTCAGGAGTGTACCCTGACCAAGAATTGAACCCAGGACCTCTTGGTTCGTGGGTCAATGCTCAACCACAGAGCCACAGTAGGCAGGCATAGTAGGCTCCTTTCAATGGGAAAGAACACTCAAAGGGTTTAATGGAAGATGGAAGAAGAGGTGGGAAACTACTAGTATAAGTAAGAGAACTTTCTATGTTTAAAAAAAAAATTAAAAAGAACTTGGTAAATCTAAACCACTGGTGATTCTTAGTAATCATTGCCATGAATTATCCCATGCAATGATGGCTTTTCATCCCTGTTTTTACAGTTGGTGGAGGGTGCTGAACATATCAGGCAGCCTCCTTAAGTCTAAAATGCTAGCTCATACTTACTTCCATTTAATTCTTAAATATGTACATCATTTCCCCACATTTTGGTCTTTTTGTTGTGTGGTGCTGAGTGACTATGAGATAGAGGTGAATGGAAAGTAAGATATGTGGGTCTGAGTGAAATGTAAAACCCTGCTTCAGATTATTGATTCTTGCTTATTTAGTTAAACATGCATGGCACACAGCAAGTATTCAATAAGAGTGCTAATGTGGGATTCTGAAGATGGCGGCTAGCATGACAGAGGTGAGGGAGTGGATGTGAGTGAGTGAGGGTGTGAAAGGGGAATGTGTGGAAGTGTGTGGTGTGTGTGTGAGTGAGACAGTTAAATATGGCAGGAGTATCAGAGGCTGGAAGACCAGGCTCTCCTGGATAGAGAGCACCAATCACTGCTGTGGGAGCTCCCCAGGCTGTGGGGCTTGGGCACAGAACCCACATCATCTTGAAGGGGAGAGCAGCTCCTCTAGGAACTCATCAGCACCACCAGCCAGACTTGCCTTGGACATTGCCTGTGACCTTGCAGCCACACCAGCCCAAATCTTGCTTCCCCACCCACAGACATGCAGACCCTAGGACATCCACATCCAAGGGTGCACGGCTACCACAGCAGTAAGTGTGACTTCCCCCTCCCTGGATGCTGGCCCCCGGACACCTCAGCACACAGGCCTCCTGAGGCCTTCCAGTGCACAGGCTCCTGAGCCCACTGCTCCATAGGTGGCTCCTGGGTGCCTCTGTGAGCCCCTGATAGGTGCGCTCATATCCAAACAAGGACACATGTCCCCGGCAACAGAAACTTGATCTTCCCTTCCCCACCTGCCTGCACACAGACACTGCGTTCATGTGGCTTCAGTGCATGGGTCTCCCCTGAGACCACCACTCCGGAAGACAGCTCTTGGGCACCTTGGTAAGCAGTTGCTGGGCATGCATATCTAACCAAGGGCGCACATCTCCAAATGCAGAAACTGGGACTTCTTCCTCCATGGGACCGGTGGCACACCATAATCACTCTGATTCAGCATGTGGGCCCCATGAGCACACCCCTGGCAGACAGCTCCTGGGCCCTCTGTGAGCTGCCACTGGGCATGTGCCTCTCCAACCAAGGGCACACGGCTCCCTCAGCAGGATCCATGACATCCCCCCTCCTGGCTACCTACCTCTGGACACCTTGTTGAGTTACTGAGGATTTGCCTCCCTATACAAGGTCACATTGTTTGAGCCACAGACTCCAAGATTCCCACATCCCCAGCTGCTGGCTCCTGAACCCCTTTGTGAATAAGAGAGGGAAATCACTTTGGCCAGAGTCCCACTGCCTCAACCACAGACTATGAGACACCTGTACCCTACTATCATGGGCTCCAAGACCCTCATAATGATTTGCAGAGTTATGCTACTCCAGCAAGAGTCACACAACACCAGTCAAAGTCACAGTACCTGAGCGTCAGGCCCCAGGACTCCTGTCTCCCAGGCTGTGGACTCTGGGAACCCACAGTGAGCATATACCAGTAAGACCTCAGGCAACCGTTTCCATAAGAGCTGGACTCACGATCACATCCAAAACAGCTTGCACAATGAAGCCGGGGGTGAGTCACATTACCTATCCATGAAAAGACTTCATCCACAAATAAGCAACTAAGATTCAAGACCCAACTACACCAGGAGAACCCAAGTAGCTCAAGTAGGGAGCTCTGCTAGATCAACAAGCCCAGGAGACCTGAGAGAACACACCTCTGGATCACCAACTACATAGCACCACCTCCAAAAGAACCTCAGTAGCAAAGCAGTTGGATCTAAGACAGAAACAATTAAAATGCAATACATGGGAAAACAAAAAAAAATCCTCAAATGAAAGAAAAGAGGATCAAATGAATTAAATGAAATGGAGGCAAGTAACATGTCAGAGAAAGAATTCAGAGTAATGGTTGTAAGGATGTTCAAATAGCTAGATCCAAGATACACACAACTCAATGAGAATTATAAGGAGCTGAATAAAAATATCATCAACATGAAAAGGAACCAAGAAGAAGTGAAGAATGACCTACCTGCAATAAAGAACACAATGGAAGGCTTAAACAGTAGACTAGAAGAGGCTGAGGACCACATCAGTGAATTAGAAGACAAGGTAGGAAAAAACACACAAACACAGCGGCAACTAGAAAAAACACTTAAAAAGCAGGAGAGCTTAAGGGAGCTTTGGGACAACATGAAACGAAACAACATCTGCATAATAGGGGTACCAGAAGGAGAGGAAGCAGAGCAAGAAATAGAAAACCTGTTTGAAGAAATAATGACAGAAAACTTCCCTGATGTTGGGAAGAAAAACACCACACTAGTCCAAGAAGCACATAGTGTCCCAAAAGAGATGAACTCAAAAAGACCGACACCAAGACACATCATAATTAAATTGGCAAACATCAATGACAAAGTAAGAATTCTAAAGGCTGCCAGGGAGAGACAGAGTTACCTACAAGGGATCTCACATCAGAATATCAACTGATTTCTCAACAGAAACACATCAGGCCAGAAGGGAATGGAATGAAATATACAAAGTGATGCAAAACAAGGTACTAAATCCAAGAATACTATACCCAGCAAGGTTATCATTCAAAATTGAAAGTGGAATCAGGAGCTACACAGACAAAAAAGGGCTAAGAGAGTTTATTACCACCAAGCCTGCAATGTAAGAAATGCTAAAGGGACTGCTGTAAAAAGAAGAAATAGAAAGGCAAGAAGGAACACAAGCATAAAGAATAAAAATTGCAACAAACAAGTACTTATGCTATATAATAAAACCCTAATATGCAAATCAACCAAACAGTAGAACGACCAGTCACTATGACATGCATTGACCAGCAAGGGGCAGATTATCAATGCAGGAGCTGCCTCCTGGTGGTCAGTGTGCTCCCACAGGAGGATCACCACTCAACCAGAAGCTGGGCTCACGGCTGGCAAGTGCAGCAATGGTGGCACTCCTGCCTCCACTGCAGGTGGGTGGTAAGTAGTGAGGGGTCCGGGACTGTGAAAGCCCCGGACTACAAGAGGGATGTCTGACTGCCAGCTTAGGCCTAAGCCGGCAGGTGGACCCCAAGGAGTCCCGGACTACAAGAGGGCACAGGCCGGGCAGAGGGACCCCACCCGAGTGCATGAATTTTGTGCACTGGGCCACTAGTCAAAAATAACATTAAACATAAATGGATTAAATGCTCCTATCAAAAGACATAGGGTAGCTGAGTGGATAAGAAAATATGACCCAGAACAAAGGATTCACACACACTGATAAGGATAGCAATACTTATAAGTGTAGCAATACTTATATCTGACAAAATAGGCCTCAAAGTAAAGGTCATAACAAGAGATAAGGAGGATCACTTCATAATACTAAAGGGAAAAATTCAACAAGAGGATATAACTCTGGTAAACATATATGCACCCAATACAGGAGCACTCAAATACATAAAAAACAAACAAACTTCTGGAAGATATCAAGGGAGAAATGGACAGCAATATAATCATAGTAGGGGACTTTAATATCCCACTGATACCACTGAAAAAATCCTCTAAACAAAAAATTAGCAAAGAGGAAGTGGTGGAAAATGGCAGTGGAATAGGCGAATGTGTCCCAAGCCTTGTCCTGGAGCAGATGGAATGAGCAACTAAATCAAATAATATCCACCCCAAATTGTTGAAGTAGACACAGCTGATGAGACAATCCTCAACTAGGAAGGGCAGAGGATGCCTGGAGGTTGGAAAAGTGAGGGATCTGGGCTAGAAAGAATTGCAAGACCCCTGAGCCCAGAGGGTCAGAAGGAAGCCACATGGCATCGAGGCTGTGTCCTTTTGGACAAGCTTAGTGTCTGACTGTGGAAAGAAGGTCTGCAGCACTGCTGGCAGCAGGGGGTTCTAGATCTGGGTCCACAGTCACAAGAGACTGAGCCCAGAGGGACAGCTTGGATGGCTGCCCAAGCTGTGCCATGCCAGGGGGAGAGAGGTTTGTAGTGGAGCAGCTCTTTACCCTATTTTTGGTCTTTGTTTTTATTCACTAAACCTAGTTCATAGGACCTTTCAAATATAAACACTCACCCGTGACTGGGGTGTAGCTGGAGGTGCAGACTTGTGAAATCTGGGGAGAGGCTGGGGAGAGGAGAGGGTCAGGGAGTGGTGGCCACAAGTCTGGTGCTGAGTCACAACTGACATGCCAGACCTAGGCAGCCATTTTCTCCTGAAGAGATAGCCCCTCCCTGAAGTCTCCAGGCAACCAATACAGCCACACCCAGACTACACCCTGAGTGGCACAAAGGATACAAAAAAAAATCTGAATAGTCCTTGAGAGTCCTCAGACCTGGCCTAAAGAGAGGCTCAGTCCCAGCAATAGGAAACTGAGAAGTGGCAGACAGTACAGAAGAGTGGGACCTTAAACCAGCCCTCATCGGGAAATACAACTCGGTGGAAAGGAACGACAGTTCACTTTTTCATTGTTATTTTATTTCATTATGTTTTTATTCTTTTTTCTTTATTCTTTATTTTTCTTTTTTAGTTTGTTTCTTTATTTTCTACTAGAGGCCTGGTGCACAAAAATTTGTGCCCTCGGGGGGTCCCTCAGGCAGGCCTGTGCCCTCTCGCAGTCTGGGACCCCTTGGGGGATGACCACCTGATGGTTTAGGCCCACTTCCTGGGGAATTGGGCCTAAGCTGGCAGTCACTCTGGCAGCCCAGGAGCCCTTGGGGCATGTCCACTTGCCAGTGGGGAGAAGGCCTAAGCTGTAGTTGGACATCCTTAGTGCTGCTGAGGATGGGGGAGAGGCTTCCACCACCACAGTTGTACTGGCAGCCATCAGCCTGGCTTGTGGCTGAGCAGAGCTCCCCCTGTGGGAGCATACTGACCATCAGGGGGCAGCTCCTGCATTGAGCGTCTGCCCCCTGGTGGTCAGTGTGTGTCATAGTGACCAGTGTGTGTCATTCCCAGTTTTTCTGCTGTTAGGGTCAGTTTGCATATTACCCTTTTACTATATAGGATGATCCGGATCAGGGTGGGGGTCCCGCTTGGGTGCCTGGCCAGCCTGAGTGTGGGGCTGATGGGTGTTTGCAGCTGGTCACATCCCCTTCAGGTTGGGGGTCCCCACTGGGGGGCCTGGCCAGCCTGAGTGTGGGGCTGATGGGTGTTTGCAGCTGGTCACACCCCCTTCAGGCCGGGAAGCTTGATTTCCTCCATCACTGGAGCAACCAAGCCTTCGGCTCACTTCAGCTCCATGGCTGCCGGCCACCCACCATCTTGGTTGGGTTAATTTGCATATAGTCACTCTGATTGGCTGGTGGGCGTGGCTTAAGGTGTAATAAAGGTACGGTCAATTTGCATGTTTGTCTTTTATTAGTGTGGATTTCTTTTTTCATTATTCTTTCATCATTCTAATTTTTTATTTTATCCTATTTTAAATTAATTTTTTAAAATTTATTATTATTATTTTTCTTCTCTTTCTCTTTCTTCTTATCCACTCATCCTCTTTCTACTTCCTCTATACTGAACTCAGATCCTCCCCATATTCATCTAATTCCTTAACCTTACTTTCTGTATATAAGCTCAACCTCTACAGATTCTGCCCCCAACTTCTTTACTGAGTATTTGGTGTTTGTATGTTTTGGTTTATCTGTTGGTTCTCTGGTGTTTTCTCCATATATATAATTTTTTTTCCTTTTTCTTCCTTTTTCTTTTCCCTCTCTTCAATATCATTTGTGCTCTCCTGTCTCTCCCCTAATACTCTTTTCTCTGGTGGTCACTTATACTGTGGTTATTGGTGTCCTGAATACATTCGTGTTTGGTTGCCTTTGTGTCGTATCTTGTCAAGTTGAATTTTGTCTTGTTTGGCCAATGTTCTAGAGAGCAACCTGCCCCACATAACCAGACACCAGAAGAGGAGAATCCATTCATGAATGGGTCAATAACACTCCATATACAACTACAGAGGCAGGAAGAAGGCAGCAGTGAGGGAGAGGGCATGAATGAGTGAGGGAGAGAAAGAGGAGTGTGTGGATGTGTGTGTGTGTGTGTGAAAAATAGATCCCACAGGTCCTTTGAGGGTAGGCTGACCAGGCTCACCTAACCAGGCAGCCTCTGCTACCATTGCAAACAGTCCTAGAGCAGCCGAATATTCTGAAGAGGTCATGCCTTTTTGAAGAAGAGAGTTGCTGTGACTGGGAGGCCAGCCTCACCTCCACCCAGGGTGCCCTCAGACAATACCAGGACCCTACAGCTACTGCTACCAGGGACCTGTTGCCTCAGCTGTGATCCCATGGTCCCTGAGACTCCAGCCACCCTGAGTGTGGGTTCCTGTGAGTTCCAAAGAATGCTTCCCTCTGGCTTGCCCAATGCTTAAGCCCAGGCTATCACAACCATGTGAGCAGCAGTTTTGTGACCAGCCCACCCCATCCGAGAAGCAGCCACCCCGCGAGCAGCCCACACCTATCCAAGGAGCAGCAGCCATGCAAGCAGCCCTCCTCTGTATGAGGAGCAGCAGCCCTGTGAGCAACCTGCCCCAGTCTGAGTAGGAGCAGCTATGGGAAACTGATATAGGGTTAAGCCTCGGACTGACCTGCTGGCAAAGTCACAAACAATTCCCAGCTTAGAGGGCACAGTCCTCTTAGCATAATTAGGCTTGACCTTATAACACTCCCTAGATCTTATCTGGGAAGCTAAGGGGCTGAGGAAGTGCAGGAAGTATAACCATGGTGTAAACAAGTGAAACTCACAAGAAAAGTGTAACTTTGGTAACCACTACCTTGTTTACTGCTCACTATAAAAAGCTTGGTGAGGCCTGAGCACAGTGGAAGTCCTTCCTCTTGAGTTGGACTTGCCGCCTGGTCCCCCAATATTCCCAAATTACCTCCTGTCTTTTCTTTTTCATTTGTTGTGTGGCTCCTCTTCCAGACCCGAACCCTGAACCACGCAGGACGTGGAGGGAAACACGGCAAGCAGCCCCGTGAGCAGCCTGACCCCATCTGAGGAGCAACAGCTTCTTAGGCAGCTCGCCTTCACAAGCCAGAGGAACCACCACTGCTGTGAGCATAGCCCACCAGAGGAGCCACAGCCAACTGAGGCACAGCCCCCACATGACTCGACACCTACATCCTGTGGTGAGAGCAAAAATGGGGAGACAAAGAAACCACCAAAGGAAAGAAAAGGAAGAATTGCCAGAAAAGCAGCTAAGTGAAATGAGGCATGCACTATGTCAGAGAGAGAATTCAGAATAAGCGTCATACAGTTCATAAACTGGATGGATGAAAAAATCAACAACTTATGTTGATTAAGTTATGTTGATTAAGAATTAAGAAGACATAAAGAGTGATATAGCTGTAATAAAAAAAACACCATGGGAAGTTTCAACAGTAGACTAGGAGAAGCGGAGGACCAAATTAGCGAATTAGAAGACAGGGAAGCAAAACACACCCAAACTGAGCTGCAATTGGAGAAAAAAATTAAAAGACAGGAGGAGAGCCTAAGGGAGTTTTGGGACAACATGAAACAAAGCAACATACAAATAATATGGTGCCAGAATGACTGGAAGAGGAAAAGGGTTAGAAAACCTATTTAAAGAAATAATGTCAGAAAACTTCCTTGATGTGGGGAAGAAAAAAGTCACACAAGCACAGACAGTCCCAAACAAGATGAACCCGAAAAGAACCACACCAAGACACATCATAACTATGATGGCAAACATTCAGGACAAAGAGAGAATCTTAATGGCTGCAAGAGAGAGAGAGACAGAAAGTTAAGTACAAGGGAACTCGCATTAGAATTCAGCAGTTCTCAACTTGTGGGTCGCGACCCCTATGGCGGTTGAACGACCCTTTCACAGGGTCGCCTAAGACCATCCTGCATATCAGATATTTACATTATGATCCATAACAGTAGCAAAATTACAGTTATGAAGTAGCAACGAAAATAATTTTATAGTTGGGGGTCAGAACATGAGGAACTGTTTTAAGGGCCAGAAGGTTGAGAACCACGGCATTAGAGTATCAAGTGATATCCCAGCAGAAACACATCAGGCCAGAAAAGAATGGAAGGAAATTTACAAAGTGATGCAAAGCAAGGGAATGAATGCAAGAATACTCTATCCATCAAGGCTATCATTCAAAATTGAAGGAGAAATAAGAAGCTTCACAGACAAAAAAAGGCTAAGGGAGTTTATCACTACCAAGCCAGCAATGCAAGAAATGCTAAAGGGACTGGTATAAAAAGAAGAAATAAAAAGGGAAGAAGAAACACAGACATAGACACACACACAAAAAATGGCTACAAATAAGTACCTATCTATACTAATAAAAGCCTAGGTGGCATCACGCCCTCACATGCGACATCATCACAAGATGGCCACCACAAGATGGCACCACAAGATGACTCCACAAAGATGGTCACTACAAGACAGCCACATGCACAGTGGAGGTGGGGCCCGGCGGCCGCTCCACGCGGTGAGGCCTGGGGGTCCCACAGCTCTGTGTGACAAGGAGGAGGCCAGTCCCGACATCTCCGCCGCCTCACACAGCCTGGGGGTCCCACAGCTCTGTGTGGAGGAGGCGGGTCACAGCAGGGGAGGGTAGTTGGGGCAATCAGGCTGGCAGGGGAGGGCAGTTGGGGTGATCAGGCTGGCAAGGGAGGGCAGTTGGGGGCCATAGGGCTGGCAGGAGAGGGCAGTTGGGAGCGATCAGGGCAGCAGGGGAGAAGTTAGGCATCAATAAGGCCAGCAGAGGAGCAGTTAGGGGGCGATCAGGCTGGTAGGCAGAAGCGGTTAGGGACAATCAGGCAGGCAGGTGGGCAGGCGAGATGTTAGGAGCAAGCGGTCCCAGATTGGGAGAGGAATCCCAGATTGGAGAGGGATCCCAGATTGGAGAGGGTGCAGGCTGGGCTGAGGGACACTAGCCCCCCTCACCCCCCCATGCACGAATTTCATGCATGGGCCTCTAGTCAATAATAACTTTAAACGTAAATGGACTAAATGCTCCAATCAAAGGACATCGAGTGGCTGAATGGATAAAAAAACATGACCCATATATATGTTGTCTACAAGAGACCCAACTCAGAACAAGGAACTCACACCTACTGAAAGTGCATGATAGAAAAATATCTCTCAGGCAAATGGAAATGAAAAAAAAGCTGGGGTAGCAATACATATATGTGAAAAAATTGACCTCAAAGTGAAGGCCATAACAAGAGATAAGGAAGGCCACTTGATAATACTAAAGGTATTGATACAATAAGAGGATATAATCCTGGTAAACATATATAAATCCAATGCAGGAGCACCTAATACAGAAAAAACTCCTGTAAGATATCAAAGGAGAGATTGACAAAATACAATCATAGTAGGGGACTTTAATGCCCCACTGATATCACTGGATAAATCATCTAGACAAAAAAATCAGCAAAGAAACAGCAATCTTAAATGACTCACTAGTTCAGGTGGACTTAACTGACATCTTCAGAACATTTCACCCCAATGCCACAGAATATACATTCTTCTCAAGTGCACATGGGACATTTTCAAAGATAGACCAATATTGGGTCACAGGCAAAGTCTCTCCATATTCAAGAAGATTGAAATCATATCAGGCATCTTCTTAGATCACAATGGCATAAAGTTAGAAATAAACAACATTTAAAACAATAAAAAAATTTAAACAAAGCTGAATAGCATGTTATTAAACAATGATTGGGTTACCTAAGAGATCAACAAAGAAATTAAAAACATCCTGGAAATGAATGACAATGAAAACACAACAACCCCAAATCTTTGGGACACAATGAAAGCAATCCTGAGAGGGAAGTTTAGAGCTCTGCAAACCTACCTCAAAAAAACAAGAAAAATGGTAATAAATCATCTAACTCTACAACTTAAAGATTTAGAAAGAGAGCAACAAGAAAAGCCCAGAGTGAGCAGAAGGAAGAGGATAATAAAGATCAGAGCAGAAATGAATGACATAGAGACCAAAAAAACAATACAAAAGATCAATGAAACCAAGAGCTGGTCCTTTGAAGGACAAAAAAGATTGATGAACTTCTAGCCAGGCTCACCAAGAAGCAAAGAGAGAGGACCCAAATAAACAAATCAGAAATGAAAGAGGCAAAATAACAACAGACCCCACAGAAATACAAAGGATTGTTTAAAAAAATACTATGAACAGCACTATTCCAACAAACTAGACAACCTAGAGGAAATGGACATATTCCTAGAAAAATACAACCTTCCAAAATTCAATCAGGAAGAATCTAAAAATCTCAATAGGCCAATAACTATGGAGGAAATAGAAGCAGTCATTAAAAAGCTTCCAGCAAACAAAAGCCCGGGGCCAGATGGCTTCACTGGGGAGTTTAGCCAAACATTCAAAGAACTAAAACCTATCCTCCTCAGACTAGTCCAAAAAATTCAAGAGGAAGGAACACTTCCAAGCTCATTCTATGAAGCCAGCATTACCTTAATTCCAAAACCAGATAAAGACATTACAAAGAAAGAGAATTACAGGCCAATATCCCTCATAAACATAGATGCTAAAATCCTTAACAAAATTCTAGCAAATCTGATCCAACATTACATCAGAAAGATCATACACCATGACCAAGTAGGATTTATCCTGGGGATGCAAGGGATAGTACAATATCTACAAATCAAAAAACGTGATACATTACACAAATTGAAAGGCAAAAATCACATAGTCATATCAATCGATGCAGAAAAGGGATTTGACAAAATCCAACACCCTTTCTTGATAAAAACCCTCAGCAAAATGGGAATAGAGGGATCATACCTCAACATAATAAAAGCCATATATGACAAACCCACAGCCAACATCATACTCAATGGGCAAAAACTAAAGCCATTTCACCTAAGAACAGGAACAAGACAGGGATGCCCATTTTAACCACTACTGCTTGACATAGTACTGGAAGTGCTAGACATAGTGATCAGACAAGAAGAAGAAATAAAAAGCATCTAAATTAGAAAAGAAGAAGTGAAATTGTCATTATTTGCAGATGACATGATATTGTATATCAAAAACCCTAAAGATTCCATCAAAAAACTACTAGACTTAATAAATGAATTCGGCAATGTAGCAGGATACAAAATTAACACCCAGAAATCTATGGCTTTTTTATACACCAATAATGAACTCACCGAAAGAAAAATTAAAAAAGAAAACCAATCCTATTTACCATTGCAACAAAAAAATTAAGATACCTAGGAATAAATGTAACCAAGGAGGTAAAGGACTTGTACTCAGAAAATTACGGGACGCCGAAAAAAGAGATAGAGGAAGGCATAAACAAATGGAAGAATATACTGTGTTCATGGATTGGTAGAATCAACATCATTAAAAATGTCCATACTGCCCAAAGCAATCTATAGATGCAATGCAATCCCCATTAAAATACCAATGGCATATTTCAAAGCCCTACAGCAAACTCTCTAAAAATTTATCTGGATTAAAAAAAGACCCCGATTAGCCACAGCAATAGTGAGAAAAAAGAACAATGTTGGAGGGATCACAATACCAGATATCAAGCTATCTTACAAAGCCACTGTTCTCAAAACTGCCTGTTACTGGCACAAGAACAGACATATAGACCATTGGAACAGAACAGAGAACCCAGCAATCAACCCAAGCCATTATGCTCAATAATACTTGATAAAGGAGGCAAGAGCATACAATGGAGTCAAGACAGTCTCTTCAATAAATGGTGTTTGGGAAAATTCAACAGATACTTGCAAAGAAAAGAATGAAACTAGAACACCAACTTACACCATACATGAAATTAAATTCAAAATGGATAAGGACTTAAATGTAAGAAGGGGAACCATAAAAATCTTTGAAGACTCCATAGGCAGCAAAATAGCAGACATATGTCATACCAATATCTTTACTGATACAGTTCCTAGGGCAATGGAAACTAAGGAGAAAATAAACAAATGGGACCACATCAAAATAAAAAGCTTCTGCACAGCAAAAAACCCCATCAACAATACAACAAGAAAGCCCACTGCATGGGAGAACATATTTGCCAATGTTATCACTGTTAAGGGTTTAACGTCCAAAATTTACAAAGAACTCATACAACTTAATAAAAGGAAGATAAACAACCCAAACAAAAAATGGACAATGGACCTAAATAGACACTTTTTGAAAGAGAACATACAGAAGGCCAAGAGACATATGGAAACATGCTCAAGGTCACTAATCATCTCGAGAGATTCAAATCAAAACGACAATGAGGTACCATGTCAGAATGGCTATCATCAACAAATCAACAAAGGACAAGTGCTGGAGAGGATGCGGAGAAAAAGGATCCCTGGTGCACTGCTGGTGAGAATGCAGACTGGTGCAGCCACTATAGAGAACAGTATGGAGTTTCCTCAAAAAATTAAAAATGAAACTTCCATTTGACCCAGTAATCCCATTTCTAGGAATGTATCCCAAGAAAACAGAAACACCAATCAGAAAGGATATATGCACCCCCATGTTCATAGCAGCACAATTTATAATAGCTAATATTTGGAAACAGCCTAAGTGCCCATCAGCAGACAAGTGGATTAGAAAACTGTGGTACATCTACACAATGAAATTTTACGCTGCTGTAAAAAAGAAGGAATTCGTATCATTTGCAACAGCATGGATGGAAGTAGAGAGCATTATGCTAAGCAAAATAAGCCAGTCAGAGAAAGAGAAATATCACATGATTTCACTCATTTGTGAGATATAATGAACAACATAAACTGATGGGGAAAAAAAGAACCAGAGATATAGAAGCATCGAACAGACTGTCCAGCCTATGAGGGAAGCCGGCGTGAGGCAGTAAGAGATCAACCAAAGGACTTGTACTCACGCATGTGAGTAAAACCAATGGACATAGACAGTAGGGGGTGAGGGCTTGTGCTTGGGTGAGGGGTGGCAGATAGAGGTCAATGGGGGGAAAAGGAGACTCGTGTAATACTTTAAACAATAAAGAATTGAAGAAAATGAAATTTAAGGCATATGATACTTTAAAATAATATCAATCAGAGAAAGGAGAAATATGTACATATATGTATGGTTTAATGTACAAGGTTCATATTTGTAAGCCTAAAAAGATGTTATATATTTTAAATACAACTAAGGATAATTTTATTTTAAAAAAAGATTACTGATGTGTAAAAGTCAAAATGAACACAGTTCCTCTGAAATAAGAGCAACATATATATTTTCTAACTGAGACCATGGCTAATGGTTAAGGAATCAAAGAGTAAATTCAGTGGGAGCCTTCCTAGGACGTCACTTACTATATACCCAGATTGTCCAGTGTGTTGGCATGAGGTACTCTATCAGTGAAGTGCTCTGGGAGCAATGCATGACCTTACCACATTGTGTTTAGGGACATCTGACATGGCTCTGCTGGAGAGTGTGTACTTCTCAGAGTCAGCTTTGGTTTTCCTGACTCCTTTCCACCATTTCCTGTATTGCTCCCGGACCTGCAGAGGCAAAGCATGCTCTGAGTCAGCTCACTGAGTGAAGTGAGAGTGGAAAGAGTTCTGGGTGGGAGGTGGACAGTGGTACCTGCTGGTTGAGGAGACAGTACACCAGGAAGATGAAGACGCCCTGCAGGCTGTTGATGATGGTGAAGAGATAGGCCATGGTGTGAGCAGCTGGACCCACCTGCAGGATTCCCAGACACCATGTGCAGCCCAAGATGAAGAGCTGAGCTATCGCTTTAAATGTCAGCATCCTGGGTAGGAGGAGAAGAGAGGCCCATATCCACCCAGAACAATAGAATCAATGCTGTTCTCATCTCTACCCCATGAATGCTCCTGCCTTGCCCTATGGGTGATGAGTTCTTAGACTGCATTGTATCAGCTTTGACCTTTACTGTCAATGATTCTCCACAATAGAAATGCTACATGGGTCCAGGATGGCATTTGGATTAAATTGAATTATGTAAGTTTCATAATGCAAGTTTCAAAAAAAAATCTATAATGCTTCATGGTGATGCCTAATTTTATTCAGCCAACATTGCTGAGTCTGTACTGTGTATCAGGAAGTGCTGGGCCTGGGCATTAAAAGTAACAGAGGCAAGATTTCTATTTTCATAAAGGTCACAGGCTATTCCAATGACTAATACAGCGGAATAATGACATGCAAAATTTAGAAAGGATACTGGAGAGGGGTGAGAGGGAGCCTGAACCGAGAGTGAGTATGAAAGTGTAGACTGGGTTGTGGGAGGAGTTATAGATTTTTAAGGGCACACAGGTTCTTTGTACATTTGTTGTAGGACTGCTTACAAAAGTCCAAAGAATGTTTATCGACAAATGTCAATTATTCCTTTTGCTGAGGGAGTTACAAGGAGATTAGAGACAGAACATTGTGGCTGGGAAGTCAGCAGCCCACCACTGAATCCAAGCTGGCTGCCATTGGAGGTCAGCTGCATCTCTTTACTCTGGGTTCCCTCAGAAGACCCCGAGAAGGGACGTCAGGGCTGCTGAGGCACATGGATTTGCTCTTGGGACCACACATGTCTGTGGGGTTGTCACCCTCTTCTCCATTTTACCTTGTATTCTTGAGGGTGGACACATCACTGTTGAGTGAAGAGAGTTTGCTTTTCAAAATCCAGAGGGTCCTCAGAAAGAAAGCTAGATTGACCTTCAGGAAAACACACAAGGTTTAGTGAATAACATTTTAGTTTGTTATCTCTAGTCTAGCCCGTCCAACAGAAATTCCACATTTAAGAACTTTTCATATTTAGTAACAGTGTTAGAGCTTGTAGTTTTAGGAGCAGTCTTAGAAAACCAAAGCAAACCCAGACAGCCCAGGGACATTCTTGCTCATGTCATCCTTTCGCCTCGTTATAAGTCTAATGACCCTCAGCTGAGTGTTAAGGATGCTCTGATGTCATCACTCACAAAGAGGATGGCGCAGACTGGTCCAAGGAAGCCCCATATAAATCCCTTTTCTGGGTGGAGCCAGCAGCTACGAAAGAGAAAGAATTAAAAATGCATTCGTCCTTAGACATGTAGAACAATTATTCAAATTCATTCATTAATTCATTCATCAACAAACATTGAGTGTCTCTTCTGTGATAGGTGTGCTCGTTGGCTCTGAAGATACAGTCATGGAGAAAGTAAGTGTGCTCTTCAATTCCACACATCTCACAGATAAAGAAACGGGAATTTGCCCTTACCGAGCAGGTGTTCCATAAAGGTGAGGCCTGGATGCTGCAGAAATGGCCACAATCACAGCTGGGACTCCGTAGCCCACAGGAAGCATGAACTTCTTCATGAACCTGCTCACACTGGAGTAGTTGACCACCATCAGGTTGCGTGCAGTGAGGAAGAGGTGCAGGCCCTCCAGCAGCATCCAGGTGAAGGAGGCCAGGTAGAGATAGTGTAAGGCACCCGCGATGATGGCGCACAGCACCTGGGGGAGGGGTGAGAATCACCAGGTGCGATTGTCAGGGTGGAGCATGGCCCCAGGACCTCTCCTATACTTTGCCATTTGGGAGAACTCTGTTGTATATAAATGAATTGTCAAAAGAAGGTAATATATATTTAATAAAAATATATTTAAAAGAAGAAAGAAAAGAAGAAGGTATGATTTCTAGTTGGGTCAATGTGAAATTGGATACTCACCCTTCTAATCTTCCCAGAACCCAAGGTCATTTTATTAAGGTGTCCAATGCACCATGGTCCCATATATTCCTCATTCCATAATCAGGGCATGCATCCTTTGGGACAGTGTCAGTACCTCAGGCTCAGTTTTGTCGATGGCCGTGAGGAAGAGCAGGTGGGCCAGGAAGAGGCAAATAGAGAGCTGCAGGTGGACTGAGGTGCTGGTGTTCTGGATGGCTTTGCACAGCAGGAAGGTGAGGGCCGCCAGGAGGAGGCACAGCAGAGAGAGGCTCAGCCCCACATAGGTGATCACAGCCAGGGCGGGATCCTCCTCCTGGGACCCAGGAAAGAGGAGAAAGCAGTCACACTCTCCTAATCTGGGTTAATGACCCTTCTACCATTTTCAGTTTTGGGCAGGGTACAACAAAATTTGGAGTGGAGGAGCCAGGTGAATTTGTGATGTTTATGGACACTGTTAGAATTCTAGGGGGTCCTGAACTGATTAATTCAGACTCTGTAAAAATTGAGGGATAAGAGAGTCCTCATTCAGGACCAAGCCCTGGAAATCATAGGGTGATTTTCCTTCATAACTAAGCTTATAGTTTATCATGTGACAGTCACAGAGGTGCACGGCTCTGTGTTGAGCACCATCCTCCATCCCCATGAAGTGATACTGTATGACAGAGTCTGTATCTGGAGACTCGATGTCCAGGGATTAACTCCTCACCTTGGACTTACTCGCCTCATCCCTGCAACACCTGTTCTGTATAGATTTAAATCCTTGGTTAAAAAAGGAAAAGTACTGATGATGGTGGTAGGTTAAATTAATATTTCCTACCTATTATTTACCATTTATTTATTTATTTTTAAATATATTTTTATTGATTTCAGAGAGGAAGGGAGTGAGAGATAGATAGAAACATCAATGATGAGAGAAAATCATTGATGAGCTGCCTCCGGCACGCCCCCTACTGGGGATTAAGCCTGTAACCTAGGCATGTACCCTTGACAGGAATCAAACCTCGGACCCTTTAGTCCACAAGCTGATGCTCTATCCACTGAGACAAACTGGCTAGGGCTCCAGCCTATTTTTTAAAGATTAAATTTTTCCCTTTCTGATTTTTCAAATCATCTTAAATCCATAATGATAAATTTCAAAAATTAATTTTGGTGTAAGTAGGTGAGAGAAGAAAGAGAGAGAGAGAGAGAGAGAGAGAGAGAGAGAGAGAGAGAGAGAGAGAGAGAGAAGAAATATGAAAGTAATAAAGAATATGAAAGTTAAATGTTCAAAGTTGGTGTATCTGATAAAGAGCAATATGCTATTATTTACACTATTTTTATTATTGCAATAAATCCGAAAGATTGACATTATTTTCTAAGTAAATATTTGAAAATAAATAGTAAGCTCTCCAGGTGATTTTGACTTATACTAGGTTTTGAGCATCTTTGGTGTAAGGAAAGAAACTAACTTCTCTACCAGATAAAGAGCTCCCAAATCCATAAGAAATGTTTCAACAGGCCAATAGAGAAATGGACTGAAAGATGAACAACTTGTTTCCAGAAACAGAAATACAAATCGCATTTAAATGAAGATATTCCATTCCATTCATAATGAAAGACATACAAATTTCCTAATATAACAATATATGTTATATTTGACTCTCAGATGGATAAAGATCCAAAACTTTGATAATGACCTTGTGAGAGTGTGAGGAATCATACAGCTTCAGGTAATGCTAGTACGAGTGTTCACATGTGTGACCTCTATACGCTAAAATATGGAAATATCTACCAATATAGGTCAGGGATAAGTAACCCAGCTATAGGTAATATTTTATTTTATGCTTTCACCTAAACAATTTACTCTTTCTGCCTTTTTGTATATGCTTCTTGCCTTAAAACACAGTATTAAGGATGAAGACATCCTGTTATGCAATACCCATATCTTTTTTTCTTTTTCTTTTTTAAGAGATGAGCAGTGCAATTTAGAGATATATCAGCATTCCATATTTGGAATAGGGAAGTATTTTCAATGTCATTTACTATCATAAGTGTTGAGAAAAATCCTTGGTTTCCCCATTTAAAAATACTGATGAAAATCACCTCTTTCTCCATGTAATAAAAGTCAGGTTAAAACACTTAAATATACTTTAGATCTGTTTCGTAAGCATCACCTGAGGAAATACCACAAGAATGGCATTGACATATTTAACAGATTTGGAGGTAAGTCTACCAGTGAATCTTGGAGCTGTGTCTCTAGGTGTCAGTGTGCATGCATGCAAGTGTGAGTCACTCTTTGCTTTGCAGAGGCCAAATAACTGAGGTGTTGCCAAGTAGATAGCACATTCTTATTAGAGTTCTTAAGTCACCAGGGGAAATAAACTTTTCACTGTACCATTAAAAAAATTTGACATAGTATGCATACTAACTAGATACTCAAACAAGAAAACAATGCAGTGTGTCTAAATAATTACAACTTTATTTGTAGTAGGAAATGATCATGAAACAAAATTCCCACTATGAGAAGATTTGATATGTAATTTACAGCACATGCATACAATGAAATGTGATGGCAAAAAATAATGGAATGTCTTTTTGTAGATTGGAATAGAATAATCTTTTAGAGATAATAAATAAAAACAAAATGCACGGCCATGAAAAATAACACTATGTGAGTAAAAAAAGAGGGACAAAGAATAAATACAAGTGACATCAGAGTAATGGCAGCATGAGAGAGGCCCTTGTCCTCTGCCTCTGAAATTTCAAGAAGTTAACCAACTATAATTCAACATTCAAGTCCCTGCTCAACACGGATGCATGCCTAAGAGACCCGGGCTTTGAAACATCTAAAAGTGGGCAACCAGGAATAAATGGGGAGATGAGAAGAGAGGACCTGCAGATGCAGCGCCTGGCTGGCTGGGAGAGGGGAATATCTGGCGATAGTAGGTGCTTCCTTTGGCCAGGAGGAACAGAGAGCTGCAGGGGCTCTGGGAGTCCTGGGGTGCAGCCCAGCAGTGCCAGCTGTGAGGGAGTGTCTGAGTCAGCAGATCCCTGACAGAGCACGTGGTTCTGCCATGCGGCTCCCCAGTGTCCAGCTGGTGGTGGTGTTTCACACAAAGAAACAAAACCACGGAGCCCTGCCTCTACTTGGATTTCCAAAACTCACCTCCCTTTGCCTTTGGAATTGGGTCCAGGAGCATACTATCTGTGAACCAAGAGCTATCGCAGGAAAACCGCTGTTTCCCTCTGTGACATCCCCAGGAGATGTGCTTGGGGTGGAACCCCATAGAGGTCAGGAGTTACCATTATGGTAAGGGCAAAACAAAACCCATCCCCAAGCAGCATAGCTGTACTGTCTTACAGAAGCAGCAGTGGTTCAAGACTGGGAGATCACAGAGGTAAAACAATCTTGCAATTCAGCACAACCTACTGGAAAATATTAGAAAGACCTCTTCAGAGATAAATGCATAAGCAAAGGAGGACAGAAAATACCATGAACAAGGAAAGTAATGAGGATGACCAGATAGAAAATGTAAAATCTCCAGAAAGCAAGCTGGAACACATGGAAATATCTTATATAATAAAAGCCCAGTGATGGAAATGGCAAAAGACCAGAATGACCAAAGACCAGAACAACTGCAACCTGCAAACCGGCAGTCCCTTGCTGTGGTCAGCCTCGCCCCCCAGCAGGGACTGCCACCCTGATTGGTGGCATGTCGGGCCTGCAAATAGCTGGTGGCCCATCACCTGGTTGGTCCCGCCACCCAGCAGGGACTCCCACCCCAATTGGGAGTGTAACCAGCTTGCAAACTACAGGCTACCCCTTGCCCCTGCTGGCCCCACCCCCTGTGGGGACCCCCACCCTAATGGGAGGCATGGCCACCTGTGACCCCTTGCCACAGCTGGCCTCACCCCCCCCCAATGGGGACCCCCACCTTGATCGGAGATGTAGCCAGCCTGAAAACTGCCTGGGGCATCTTGACATGGCTGGCAGGCTCCAAACCCCTAATGGCAAATGGGGAACCGGGGGTGGGTGGTGGCGGGGGGGTCGCCCAGCTGCCGACAGCTGGGAAAGATGGCCCTGATCACAGGCCAGGCCTAGGGACCATACCCATGCACGAATTTAATGTGCCGGGCCTCTAGTGTGATATAAATGACAGAGATTTCAAGATTGCAGTTCTAAAAGTGCTCAAGGAGATGCGAGAAAATATAGACAGGCAATCTAATGCACTCAGAAAACAAATCAATGAACAAAATGAGCACTTTACCAAACAGACTGAAAAAAAAGAACCAATCAGAAATCCTAGAAATGAAGCATGCAATTAAGGAGATTAAGAGTGAGCTACTGAGCATAGACAACAGAGCCAACTAGATGGAGGAAAGAATTCATGATATTGAAGACAGGAATCTAGAAATGGTGCAGGGGGAGAAGAGAGAGACTTGAGAATAAAGAAAAACAAAAGAGCTCTATGAGAACTATCTGACTCCATCAGAAAAAGAAATATTAGAATTATAGGTATTCTGGAGGAGGAGGAGAGGGAGCATGGAATGGAGAGTCTATTCAAACAAATAGTGGATAAGAACTTTCTAAACCTATAGAATGAACTAGATCCTTGAATCAAAAAAGCAAACAAAATTCCTAGTTATCTCAATCCAAAGAGGCACTTGGTATTGAAGTGTCAAGAATTAATGACAAAGAAAAAATTCTCAAAGCAGCCAGTGACCTACAATGGAAAACCTATTAGAATTTCATCTGATTTCTCAACAAAAACTCTACAAGCCAGAAGAGAGTGGAACCAAATGCTCAAACATCTGAAAGAGAAAAATTACCAGCCACGACTAATATATCCAGCAAAATTATCCTTTCAATATGAAAGAGAAATAAAGATGTTCCCAGACATGCAGAAGATAAGGGTTGTTTTTTTCCACCAGAAAACCTCCATTGCAGGAAATACTCAAGAAGGTTATTCTACCTGAAACAAAGATCAAAAGGTCACAACTCTACAAGTAAGATCACCAAAAACTTACAGCATAAACAGGGATAATTTGTGACAACAAAACCATAAAGGGGAGGGGAAAAGGACTGAACTGGCAAAGGAGAATGAAGATCAGACACACTCAAAAGAAAAAAGGCTACTGTATATAAGCAAATTTATTTTTTTATAAACCTAATGGTAACCACACACAAATCTCCAAACCAGGACACATAGCCTAAAAAAAAGAGGAAACAGAGAGAAGAAGTATGGAATATCACCAAACAAAAACAATAGACAGAGACACAAAGGAAAAGCACCAATGGAGGCACAGAGCCACCAGAAAATAAAAGACAAAATGGCTATAGAAAAGCCTTATACATAAATAATTACCCTAAATATAAATGGTCTGAATTCACCTATAAAGAGGCACAGAGTGGCAGAGTGGATCAAAAAACAAAAGTCAACCAAATGCTGCAAGAGACACATCTAACCTGCAAAGACAAAGGCAGATTCAAAGAAAATGGGTAGGAAATGATTCTACAAGCAAATAACATCCAAATAAAAGCAGGTATAGCCATACTTATGTCTGACAAAATAGATTTTAAAATAACAAAGATAGCAAGATACAAAGATAGCCACTTTAAAATGATAAAGGGTACACTACATCAAGAAAACATAATACTTCTTAATATATATGCAACCAATCAAGGAGTACTGAAATATATAAAACAACTAATCATGGAATTAAAGGGAGAAACAGATCAACACAATCACAGTTGAGGACTTTAATACTCCATTGACAGCTCTAGACAAATCAACCAAACACAAAATCAATAAAGAAATATCAGCCTTAACTGAAACACTAGATCAAATGGACATATTGACATTTACAGAACCTTTCATCCCCAGACATCAGATTATACATTCTTCTACAGTGCACATGGAACATTCTCAAGGACAGACCATATGTTGGGTCACAAAACTAGCATTAAGAAATTCAAGAAGATTGAATTATACCAAGCATATTCTCCAAGAACGATGCCTTAAAATTAGAAAGCAACTGCAAAGCCGGACCTGCGTGCCTCCGTGGTTGAGCATGGACTTATGAACCAGGAAGTCAGGGTTGGATTCCCAGTCAGGACACATGCCTGGGTTGCAGGCTTGATTCCCAGTGGGGGGGCACACAGGAGACAGCCAATCCATGATTCTCTCTCTCTTATCATTAATGTTTCTATCTCTCCCTTTTCCTTCCTCTCTGAAATCAATTACATATATATATATATATATATATATATATATATATATATATATATATATATATATTAGAGGCTTGTGGCATGAAGAGATTCGTGCAATAGGCCTTCCCTTCCCTTGGCTGCTGGCACCAGTTTGCCTCTGGCAACTGGGACCCAGACCTTTGCTCTGGCCGAGCTCTGGCCAGAGCCGGCACCGAAGCTGTCAGGCTTCGCTGCTTTAACCCCAGGGCCATCAGGCTTTGCTCCGCCGCTTGGAGCCTATGTATGCAAATTAACCGCCATCTTTGTTGGGTCAATTTGCATACTCTCCTGATTGGCTGGTTAGCGTAGCAAAGATATGGTCAATTTACATGTTTGTCTATTATTAGGTAAGATATATTCATATATAGAAATCCACTGCAAAAAGGAAGTAAAGAAACCCTCAAATATGTGGAGATTAAACAACATACTGGAATTGAATCTGCAACCCTTCAGTGCATGGGCTGATGCTCTAACCACTGGGAAAACTGGTCAGGGCTGGAGAATATCTCAATGTGAGGGAGCTTCTGCTGCTAGTCTCCAGATAAGAGCATAGACACATTGTAAGAGGGCCTGAGAGAGGGCCACATAAGAAGGAATGCAGGGAGGACCTAGTAGCTGAATGTGACCCCTGCTGCCAACTAACAAGAGTGTAAAACCTCAGTCTTACAACCATAGGAAACTGAATTCTGCCAGCAACCAGAGAGCTCAGAGGAGGACAGAAATCCTCAGATGAGAGGCTTGTGTAAGACCCTGACCAGACAACCCAGGTGCACTATGTTTATTTATTGACTCACATAAATTGCAGAATAATAAATTATGTTTTTTAGGTGTAACATGCATAGGAACTTATTACATAGCAATAGACATTGAACAAAGTCCCTTCTCAAGTCTCTCACCTGCACATCATAGTGGGCCATGAGGACGGCAAAACTACTGAGGTGGCTGCATTGGCAGGTGGTGCTGGTGTCTCTGGTGCCCACCATCCAGCAGCCTTTGGAGGACCAATGACCACACCCCGTCTGGCCAGGCTCCCAGAAAACACAGAACACCTTCTGCCTTGGCTCCGGCATCACTGACTGTAGGAACAGAGCAAGGTGTGAGCTGGTGATTAGGTGCTCAGAAATTCTGACCAAATCCTGCTTGTGATGGGCTTCCCTGGGGAGATGATGCACCCATGGGAGAGCCCCTGAACTCCAAGACTATGTCCAGGACTCAGGCCTCTTCCACACCCACAGACCCATTTCACCAGCACTCACATGCTTGAAGACAAAGGTGACTGGGGAGCTGAGGTTTTGAGTGTCCTTGTTGCTCACAAAGGCAGACATGACATCTGAGAGCAGTACGGGGGAGTCTTTCTGCAGCAGCCCCTTGTCTGTCTCATTCAGAACTGACTGCTCCTCAGTTTCCAGGACCAGGTGGGCCTCAACCAGCAACTTACCCATCCCTGGAGAGGAGACAAGGCCCACCACAGAAGAGCCTACAAGACAAGGACAAGGTTGACATCTTGGGTTGTCCCAAAGGCCTCCTTCCTTCTGGGATGCATTCCCTCCTTTGAGAATCCACAGCCCATACTTCCCTTTAATACTTAATTCTCTGTTTGTCATGTCCTTTGGTGTCTTGTTCCACTGTGAAGCCTCATTGACCTTCTCTCCACATCAGTCATTACCTGAGGCACCTGAGTCCTGCACCACATCCCAGTTCACCAGCATCTTTGCCTGATTATTGCTCAGGATGACATTCTTGTCTCCTTGCTCCTTTACCTCCAGGGACAGTTCTATGAGTTGTGGAAGTTAAGGGAGTTAGATTAGTGACTGTGCCAGCAGTTATTGCCATAATACCATTTTTATGTATAGACATATTTTTATATATATTATGTTACACTATATACCAAGTGTTATCTGAAATATTGTTATAAATATACCAAATAATGCCATATCTATATATATAAAAGCCTAATATGCAAATTGTCCCCACAGGAGTTTCACTGGGAAACTGATCGCTTGCTATGATGTGTATTGACCACCAGGGGGCAGCACCGAATGAAGGCCCAGGCCGGCTGCCAGCAGCCAGGGGAGGGAGGCCCTGGCTGGCAGGAGGAAGGCCCCGATTGGCCCTGATCACTGGTCCCCTAAGGACCCTACCCATGCACGAATTTTGTGCACTGGGCCTCTAGTCTATATTATAACAATACACATATTTTTATAATTAAAATAATGATATATATATATATATCCACCAATTATCTGAATTTACAAAGGATTATAAGAGAAATTATGAGCAATTATTCAACAACAAATTATATAACCTGAATGAAATAAAAAATTCCTTCAAAGCTATGAACTATAAATGTAACTGAAGAGCTAGAGTCTGAACATACCTGGCACAAGTAAGGAGATTGAATTCGTAATAAAAACTTTCTGAAATTGCCCTAGATGGTTTGGCTCAGTGGATAGAGCATTGGCCTGCGGACTAAGGGTCCTGGGTTCTATTTCAGTCAAGGGCACATGCCCCAGTTGCTAGATCCTCAGTAGAGGACATGCAGGAGGCAGCCTATCAATGATTCTCTCTTATCATTAATGTTTCTCTCTCGCTCTCCTCTCCCTTCCTGTCTGAAATAAATATAAATATATATTTTTTTAAAAAAACAAACAACTTTGAAAAAGTGAAGACCTGCATTTGACTAATCATTTTAGAAAGAATTAACACAAATTCTTTTAAACTCCTAAAAAACAGAATGAAAAGGAACACTAAGTAATTTCATGAGGCCACAATTACTCTAAAAACAAAACCAAAAAAGACATCAAAAGAAAACAAGGCCCAGTAACACAAGCCCGGCCTTCTGAACAGAAGCTTCTCGGTGCGGAGGTGTTTGTGTCCAGGGAGAGCTGTAGATCCCGAGGCCGGCTCCAGCAATGGCCTTTGCAAATCTGCAGAAAGTGCTTATTGGTGACAGCCTGGACCCTTGCTGCTGGAAGATCCTGCAAGATGGAGGGCTGCAGGTGGTGGAGAAGCAGAACCTGAGCAAAGAGGAGCTGATAGCCGAGCTGCAGGACTGCTAAGGCCTTATCGTGTGCTTGGCCACCAAGGTGACCGCGGATGTCATCAACGCAGCAGAGAAGCTCCAGGTAGTGGGCAGGGCCGGCATCGGTGTGGACAACGTGGATCTGGAGGCCGCCACGAGGAAGGGCATCCTGGTCATGAACACTCCCAATGGGAACAGTCTCAGTGCTGTGGGGCTCACTTGTGGGATGATCATATGTCTGGCCAGGCAGATTCCCCAGGCGACGGCTTCGATGAAGGCTGGCAAATGGGACCGAAAGAAGTTCATGGGCACCGAGTTGAATGGAAAGACCCTGGGAATTCTTGGCCTGGGGAAGATCGAGAGAGAAGTGGCCGTCCGGATGCAGTCCTTTGGGATGAAAACTGTAGGGTACGAACCCATCATCTCACCAGAGGCCTCGGCCTCCTTCGGCATTCAGCAGCTGCCCCTGGAGGAGATCTGGCCCCTCTGTGACTTCATCACCATGCACACCCCTCTCCTGCCCTCCACGACAGACCTGCTGAACGACAGCACCTTCGCCCTGTGCAAGAAGGGCGTGCACGTGGTAAACTGCGCCCGCGGAGGGATCGTGGACGAGATCGCCCTGCTCCGGACCCTGCAGTCGGGGCAGTGCGCGGGCGCAGCGCTGGACGTGTTCGCGGAGGAGCCGCTGACCGAGCCTTGGTGGACCACGAGAATGTCATCAGCTGCCCCCACCTGGGCGCCAGCACCAAGGAGGCCCAGAGCCACAGCCGGGAGGAGATCGCTGTCCAGTTCGTGGACATGGTGAAGGGGAGAGCCCTCGCAGGGGTTGTGAATGCCCAGGCCCTTATCATCACCTTCTCTCCGCACACCAAACCTTGGCTCGGTCTGGCCGAAGCTCTGGGGACTCTGATGCGAGCCTGGGCAGGGTCCCCCAAAGGGACCATCCAGGTGGTAATGCAGGGCTTATCCCTGAAGAATGCTGGGAGCTGCCTGAGCCCCGCAGTCATTGTCAGCCGCCTCAAAGACGCTTCCAATCATGCGGATGTGAACTTGGTGAATGCCAAGCTGCTGGTGAAGGAGGGCGGCCTCAATGTAACCTCCTCCCATAACCCCGCTGTGCCAGGCGAGCAAGGATGCGGGGAAGGCCTCCTGAGCGTGGCCCTGGCAAGTGCCCCCTACGAGGCTGTGGGCTTT
This sequence comes from Myotis myotis, assembly GCF_014108235.1. NCBI lineage: Eukaryota > Metazoa > Chordata > Mammalia > Chiroptera > Vespertilionidae > Myotis > Myotis myotis. Next base: position 612,693 of record NW_023416339.1, read on the forward strand.
GTCCAGGGCACCACACCTGTGCTGCAGGCACTCAACGGAGCTGCCTTCAGACCAGAAGTGCCTCTCAGCAGGGGTCTGCCCCTGCTCCTGTTCCGGGCTCAGCCCTCCAACCCTGCCTGCTGCCTACCATGATTGGGCTCCTGGCAGAGGCAGGTGTGCAGCTGCTATCCTACCAGACCTCGCTGGTGTCCGACGGGGAGACCTGGCACGTCATGGGCATCTCTTCCCTGCTGCCCAGCCTGGACGCCTGGAAGCAGCATGTGACCCAGGCCTTTCAGTTCCATTTCTGACCTTGGGGCTCATCGGGACCAGCCTTGGGGGCTTTGTGATCAACATTGAGGGGTCACATTCCCGGAGCTTGACACCACTTCTGTGGTCTGAACCCTGTAATAACCACCTAATAAATCAGCCCACCCCACCCCACCCCACCCCCCAAAAGAAAGAAAACAAAACTATAGATCATTAACTCTTATGAACATCGATGCAAAAATCTTCAACAAAATCTTCTTCAATATCAGGAATAGCTTTATCAAAGAAGGCTCAAGACTTGTCCACTGAAAGCTATAAAATTGCTAAGGAAATTTAAAAACCCTGAATAAATTGAAAAGTATCCTGTGATTATGAATTGGAAGACAATATTTTAAACATGGCAATATTCTCAAAAGTGATCTACAGATTCAATGCAATACTAACAATATTCCAACAGCATTTCTTTTTTGCAAAAATGGAAAAGCTCATCCTAAAATTCATATGGTATTGCAAGAGGCCCCAATACCCAAACAATACTGAAAATGAAAAACAAAGTTGGAGGACTCACACTTCCTGATTTCAGAACTTATACAGTAATCAGAGCAGTATGGTACTGCCATATGAGTAGACATATAAACCAACAAAATAAAATTGTGAGTCTAGAAATAAACCCATTTATTTATGTCAACTAATTTTCAGCAATCCCCTTCAATGAAGGGGAAAGAATAGTTTATGCACAAGCAAAAAATGGAAGATGCAACCATACCTCACAAAATACACAAAAATCCAGTAAAAAGGCATCAAAGGCCTATATTTAAGAGCTAAAAATAAAATAGTTAGGCCCGGCCCTTGTAGCTCAGCGGTTGAGCATTACCCAGGAATCAAGAAGCCGCTGGCTCAATTCCCAGTCAGGGCACATGCCCGGGTTACAGGCTCAATCCCCTGTGGTGTGTGTGCAGGAAGCAACCAATCAATGATGCTTTTTTCTCATTGATGTTTCTATCTCTCTATCCCTCTCCTTTCCTCTCTCTCTAAAAAAAATCAATAAAAACATTAAAAATACAATAAAAATCGAACAGTTAGTAGAAAACACAGGAATAAATTTTCATGGACTTGGGTTTGGCAATCAATTCTTAGATATGACACAAAATGTACAAACAAGAAAAGAAAAAATATCCATTTTGAGTTTATTTTTGTGAATGGTGTAAGTTGGTGGTCTAGTTTCATTTTTTTGCATGTATCTGTCCAATTTGCCCAGCACCATTTATTGAAGAGACTGTCTTGACTCCATTGCATGTTCTTGCCTCCTTTGTCAAATATTAATTGAGCATAGTGGTTTAAGGTCGATTTCTGGGTTCTCTATTCTATTCCATTGATCTATATGTCTGTTCTTGTGCCAGTACCAGGCAGTTTTGAGAACAGTGGCTTTGTAATACAGCTTGATATCTGGTATTGAGATCCCACCTACTTTGTTCTTCTTCCTCAGGATTGCTGCAGCTATTCGAGGTCTTTTTTTTATTCCAGATGAATTTTTAGAAATTTTGTTCTAGGTCTGTGAAATATGCTGTTAGTATTTTAATGGGGAGTGCATTGAATCTATAGATTGTTTTGGGAGGTATGGACATTTTGATGATGTTGATTCTACCAATCCATGAACTCAGTATGTTCTTTCATCTGTTTATGTCTTCCTCTATCTCTTTTATCAGGGTCCTGTAATTTTCTGCATATAGGTCTTTTACCTCCTTAGTGAAGTTTATTCCTAGGTATCTTTATTTTTTTGGTGCGATGGTAAATTGGATTGCTTTTTTAGTCTCTTTTTCTGTAAGTTCATTACTTGTGTATAGAAATGCCATTCATTTCTTGGCATTAATTTTGTATCCTGCTACATTGCCAAATTCATTTATTAAGTCTAATAATTTTTTGATGGAGTCTTTAGGGTTTTCTATGTACAGTATCATGTCATCTGCGAATAAGGACAGTTTTACATCTTTTCCAATTTGGATGCCTTTTATTTCTTCTTCTTGTCTGATTGTAATGGCTAGTACGTCCAGTACTATGTCACACAGGAGTGATGAAAGTGGACATCCCTGTCTTGTTCCTGTTCTTAGGGGAAATGAGTTTAGTTTTTGCCCATTGAGTATGATGTTGGCTGTGGGTTTGTCATATATGGCTTTTATTATATTAAGGAATAATCCTTCTATTCCCACCTTGCTGAGAGTTTTTAATCAAGAAAGGGTGTTGGATTTTGTCAAATGCTTTTTCTGCATCAATTGATATAACTATGTGATTTTTGTCTTTCAATTTGTTTATGTGATGTATCACATTTATTGATTTGCAGATATTGTACCATCCTTGCATCCCTGGGATAAATCCTACTTGGTCATGGTGTATGATCTTTCTGATGTACTGCTAAATTTGATTTTCTAGAATTTTGTTGAGGATTTTGGCATCTATATTCATAAGGGATATTGGCCTGTAATTCTCTTTCATTGTGTTGTCTTTATCTGGTTTTAGTATTAGTGTGATGCTATCTTCATAGAATGAGCTTGGAAGTGTTCCTTCCTCTTTAATTTTTTGTAGTAGTCTGAGGAGGATAGGTTTTAGTTCTTCCTTGAATGTTTGGTAAAACTCCCCTGTGAAGCCATCTGGCCCTGGGCTTTTGTTTGCTGTAAGCTTTTTGATAACTGCTTCAATTTCTTCCATAGTTATTGCCCTATTAAGATTTTTAGAATCTTCCTGATTGAGTTTTCAAAGGTTGTATTTTTCTAGGAATATGTCCATTTCATCCAGGTTGTCTAGTTTGTAGGAATAGAGTTGTTCATAGTATTTTTTAACAATCCTTTAAATTTCTGTGGGGTCTGTTATTATTTCGCCTCTTTAATTTCTGATTTTGCTTGTTTGGGTCCTCTCTCTTTGTTTCTTGGTGAGCCTGGCTAGAGGTTCATCAATCTTGTTTATCCTTTCAAAGAACCAGCTCTTGTTTTCATTGACATTTTGTATTTTTTTTTTTTTTTGGTCTCTATGTCATTCATTTCTGCTCTGATCTTTACTATCCTCTTTCTTCTGCTCACTCTGGGCTTTTCTTGTTGCTCTCTTTCTAATTCTTTGAGTTGTAGAGTTAGATAATTTACTGCCATTTTTTTCTTTTTTTCTTTTTTAGGTAGGTCTGTAGAGCTATAAACCCCCTCCTCAGGACTGCTTTCATTGTGTCCCATAGATTTTGGATTGTTGTGTTTTTTGTTGTCATTAGTTTCCTGGATGTTTTTAGTGTCTTCTTCGATCTCTTTGGTGACCCAATCATTGTTTAATAGCATGCCATTTATTTTCCAAGTGTTTGCATTTTTTGGATTGTTTTTATTGTAGTTTATTTCTAATATTATGCCATTGTGGTCTGAAAAGATGCTTGATATGATTTCAATCTTCTTGAATTTGGGGACACTTCGCTAATGACACAATATGTGGTCTATTTTTGAAAATGTTGCATGTGCACTTGAGAAGAACGTATATTCCATGGCTTTGGGGTGAAATTTTCTGAAGATGTCAGTTAAGTCCATCTGATCTAGTGAATCATTTAGGATTGCTGTTTCTTTGCTGATTTTTTATCTAGAGGATTTATCCAGTGATGTCACTGGTGTATTAAAGTCCACTACTATGATTGTATTGTTGTCAATATTTCCCTTGATATCTTCCAGGAGTTTTTTTTAATGTTTTTGGGTGCTCCTGCATTGGGTGCATATATGTTTATCAGGGTTATATCCTCTTGTTCTATCAATCCCTTTAGTATTATGAAGTGGCCTTCCTTATCTCTTGTTATGGCCTTCATTTTGAGGTCAATTTTTTAAGATATAAGTATTGCTACCCCAGCTTTTTTTTCATTTCCATTTGCCTGAAAGATATTTTTCCATCCCTTCACTTTCAGTATGTGTGAGTCCCTTGTTCTGAGGTAGATAGCATATATATGGGTCGTGTTTTTTTTATCCATTCAGCCACTCGATGTCTTTTGATTGGAGCATTTAGTCCATTTTCATTTAAAGTTATTATTGAAAAGTACTTGTTTGTAGCCATTTTTATTTTTTGTGCCTGTGTTTTTTCTTACATTTATATTTTTTCTTCTTACACCAGTTCCTTTAGCATTTCATGCATTGCTGGTTCGGTAGTGATAAACTCCATTAGCCATTTTTTGTCTGTGAAGCTCCTTATTTCCCCTTCAATTTTGAATGATAGCCTTGCTGGATAGAGTATTCTTGCATTCATTCCTTTGCTTTGCATCACTTTGTAAATTTCCTTCCATTCTTTTCTGGCCTGATGTGTTTCTGTTGAGAAGTCATTTGATAATCTAATGGGAGATCCCTTGTATGTAACTTTCTGTCTCTCTCTTGCAGCCTTTAAGATTCTGTCTTGGTCCTGAACATTTGCCATCATAATTATGATGTGTCTTGGTGTGGGTCTTTTTGGGTTCATCTTATTTGGGACTCTCTGTGCTTGTGTGACTTTTTTCTTCCCCACATCAGGGAATTTTTCAGACAACATTTCTTCAAATAGGTTTTCTAACCCTTGTTCCTTTTCCTGTTGTTCTTGACCCCTATTATTCATATGTTGCTTTATTTCATGTGGTCTCATAGCTCCCTTAGGCTCAACTTAATATGAGAAACCATTAAAATACTAGAGGATTCTACAAGCAGCAAAATAACAGACATATGCCAAAGCAATTTCTTCACTGATACTGCTCCTAGGGCAATGGAAACTAAAGAGAAAATAAACAAATGGGACTATATCAAAATAAAAAGTTTCTGCACAGCAAAAGAAACCATCAACAAAACAACAAGAAAACCCACTGCATGGGAGAACATATTTTCCAATGTTATCACTGATAAGGGTTTAATCTTCAACATTTACAGGGAACTCATACAACTAAACAAAAGGAAGATAAACAACCCAATCAAAAAATGGGCAACACACCTAAATAGAAACTTTTCAAAAAAGACAGAAGGAAGGCCAAGAGACATATGAAAACATGCTTAAAGTCACTAATCATCTGAGAGATGCAAATCAAAACAACAATGCAGTTGTACCATCTCTCTCCTGTCAGAATGGCTATCATCAACAATCAACAAATGATAAGTGCTGGCGAGGATGTGGAAAAAGGGGAACCCTCGTGCACTGCTGGTGGGAATGCAGACTGGTCCAGCCACTGTGGAGAACAGTATGGAGTTTCCTCAAAATACTAAAAATGGAACTCCCATTTGACCCAGTGATCCCACTTCTAGGAATATATCCCAAGAAACTAGAAACACTAATCAGAAAGGATATATGTACCCCTATGTTCATAGCAGCACAATTCAGCATAGCTAAGATTTGGAAACAGCCTAAGTGCCCATCAGTAGATGAGTGGATTAAAAAACTGTGGTACATCTACACAATGGAATACTATGCTGCGGTAAAAAAGAAGGAATTCTTACCATTTGCAGCAGCATGGATGGATCTGGAGAGCATTATGCTAAGTGAAGTAAGCCAGTTAGAGAGAGACAAATATCACATGATCTCACTCATTTATGGAATATAATGAACAACATAAATTAATTAACAAAAACAGATCCAGAGACAGAAAAGCATAGATCAGACTGTCATATCCCAGAGGGAAGGTAGGGGAGAGTGGAGATAAGGGGGAAAGATCAACCAAAGGACTTGTATGCATGCATATAGGCCTAACTAATGGACACATAAAACAGGGGGGTGAGGGCATGAGTTGGGGAGGTCGGGGGGGTTATGATGGGATAAGGACACATATGTAATATCTTAATCAATAAAGAAATTTTAAAAAAAGAAAAGAAAAAATAAACAAAATGGGCTTTATCAAAATTTAATGCACCTATTTAATAACGTAAAAAGACTATGAAGAAAGGGAAAAGAATCTATAGGATGGGAAAACATATTAGCAAATCACATATCTCATAAGGGTCCTCTAGCAAATATATAAAGAACACTTATAAAGAAACAACAAAAAGCCAAACAACCCAATTAAAAAATAGGCATAGGACTTGAACAGACATTTCTCAAAAAAAGATACACAAATGTTCAATAATCACATGAAAAGATATTAAATATCACTAGTCATTAGGAAAATTCAAATCAAAACCTTAACGAGATGTCACCTGACACACTAGAAAGGCTTTAATAAAACCAAAACAAAATGGAAGTAACACATTTTGCTGAGGATGTGAAGGTTGGCACCCTTGCACATTGCTTGGGGTAGGGAGTATGTATATGTACAATGGTGCAGTCATTTTGGAAAAATAGTTTGGTGATTTCTAAATGTTGGTCATATAATTAGCATATCACTCAGCAATTCCACTCCTACATATAGACTTAAAGAACTAAAATTGTTATTCAAAAAGAAACTTGCACACCAATATCATAGTAACTCTATTCACAACAGTCAAAGGGTGGCAACAATCCAATGTCCATAAATGGAAGAATGGATAAACAAAAGTGGTGTATATATGCAATGGAATAGTATTCAACTATAAGATATATACTAACATGTGGATGACTTTGAAAACTATGCTAGGTGAAAGAAGCCAGGCTATAAGGTCATGCACTGTGTGATTCTATTTACATAAAATGTACAGAATCGGCTAATTCAAAGAGACAGAAAACAGATAAATGCTTTCTGGGGGAGGGAGAAATGAGAAGTAACTGCTTAGTGGGTACAGTGTTCACTTCTGGGATGATGAAAATACTTTAGAAATAGAGGTGATGGCCTGGCCGGTATGGCTCAGTGGTTGAACATCAACCCATAAACCAGGAGGTCACAGTTAGATTCTGGATCAGGGCACATGCCAAGCTTTCTGGCTCAATCTCCAGTAAGGTACATGCAGGAGGCAGCTACTTTAAAAAAAAAAAAAATATATATATATATATATATATATATATATATATATATATATTTATTATTGATAATATTTCAGATATCTCCCATTTCCCCTTCCTTTACCCTCCTCATCCCAGGACATACCCCCATCCTCCAATTTTCACTACCCTATTGCCCGTGTCCATGGGCTATGCATATATGTATATCTTTGGTTTATCTCATCATTGATGTTTCTATCTCTCTCTCCCTCTTCCTTTATCTGAAAGCAACAAAAACATATTAAAAAAATAAAGAAATAGAGGTGATAATTGTACAACTCTGTGAATGTATGAAGTGTCACTGAATTGTACACTTTGATTAAAATAGTGGATTTTATGTTATGTGAAATTTCCTCAATAAAACAAATTACTTAAATATCAGATAATATTAAATTGTATTCCTCCAAATTTAATAATTTGTTTTCTTTTGAAGCCATTTCTGTTTTATCTTAAATTATAAAGCATAATTACTAGAGGCCCAATGCATGAAAATTCATGCTCTGGGGAGTGAGGGGGGGCTCCCTCAGCCCTGGCATGTCCCCTCTCGCAGTCCAGGAGCCCTCGGAGGGATATCTGAATGATGGCTAAGCTGGCAGTGGGAGTGCTCACCAGCCTGGCTTCTGCTTGAGTGGTGCTCCCCCTGTGGGAGCGCACTGACCCCCAGGGGGCAGCTCCTGCATTGAGCATCTGCCCTCTGGTGGTCAGTGCAGGTCATAGCTGTTCTGCCATTTGGTCTATTTGCATATTAGCCTTTTATTATATAGGATTTTATCTCCTGATAATATTACAATGAAACTGTTTAGTATTGATAATTTTTTTCATTTTCTTTTCAACTTTTATCTTAATATGTGTATGAGAGTAACAGGGAGGTACAAGTGTGATCACTCAGCTCTAGTGCGATGAAAAGAGGAATGAGGTGAGGAGCAGGCAGAGCACAGCCTGGGGGCAGGCGGGGTTACTTGCCTGTTCCTGCAGCTGTCCTGAAGGTCAGTGGCCCATTGGGCAAGGCCTTGCTCAGCTCTCTCAGGACGTGCTCCCGGCCAGTGAGCAGGTTAGTGGCCACACAGTGCTGCTCTGAATGGGGCAGAGTAAGCAGGTCCCCAGGGTTCTCCAGGAGATTATCCACCTCCTGTATGATGTCCTGGGGGGATGGGGACACAGAACCAGTGGATATTGCACCAGAGAAGCTTCAGGAAGACCCTGCCCACTCAGCTTCTGAGAACAGATCCTAGAGCCTGTCTATCTGGGGACAAAGGTGGTACCCAATGCTATTCCCTGGGTCTTTGCTAGTGAAATCCCCACTCAGAGTTCAAACCCTGGTCATGACTACCAAGGACAATGCAAACTCAGTGGCCAGAACAAGAGGAAAGGTGTTAGTAGGTGTATGTGGTTCTAACAGTGAGTACAAATACTTGGTCTGCTCTTCCCACCCACCCTGGGATAGCGGGGCCTCACAGCAGGGCGCCATTGTGTTGGGGTCAGTCTCCTTCCAGATCAAAGCTTCCTTGAGACTCTATGGGATGCCTCCACCTGCCTCCCCTGGATCCTGTCCTTACCTGTATGGTGTCCTGGGCCGAGGCAGACATGAAGTCTCTGCGCAGGTCCTGGACTCTTTCAAAGAAGTGAGAGAGACTCTGGGGAAAGAGGAGAAGAGGCCTTAGCGGGTCTCATACATGGTTGGGGGAGCGTGTGGGAAATGGGTGGATGGTGAGCTGAGTGGAGGGACCTTGCCTTCTGGTCCTGGCTGGAGTCACTCACCTGGCTCTTGATTCCAAGGGGCGGGATCCAGGTGGGGAAGAAGATCTCTGCAGGGGACAGAACAGCTGTCCATTAGGGGTGTGTGTGTGTGTGTGTGTGTGTGTGTGTGTGTGTGTGTGTGTGTTGGAGGCAGGATCTAGGGTCAAGCTCTACTTTCACACTGAGCAGTCCTTTGTTTATTCAGGAATATGGTCCCCTCCCCTCTCCGTGCCCCACCCCCTTCCCGTGTCCAGTCCCCCTCCCCCCATGCCTTGGCTGGAGGTGATGACACCTGCTGACTGCACATCCCTGAGTGGCGGAGGCAGGGGTTATGGGAAGTGTGCAGAGGCCTGACCCACAGCAGGTCAGCCCCCACAGAGGTACAGGTTGTGAGCTATTAGGTATCCTTGTCCCAGTTAGTAATTAGCTGCTGCCTGGGGTCCCCAGGAGCCTTTCTCTTGGTACCCCAGCTCCTTCTGCAGGACCCCCAGATCTTTTCCCATTTAGTCTCAAAGAATGGAAGGCTGGCTCAGCAGGCCACCCCCAACATTCATTCTGCTGGTTTCGTGTGGGTGCCCGTGAATATGTGATCAGGTGGCTTGAGCTGTGGGTCTTTGGGAATGTGGGATCTGAACTCCGAACCTTCTTCACAGACGGTGTTGTTTGGGCCATTGGGGGACCCAGGAACCGGCTTCCAGCCAGGGCGGCAGCGGCACTCATAGCTGCCCTTGGTGTTGTGGCATCGGGTGGAATTGTGGCAGGAATGTTCTCCCGAGGTACATTCATCCACCTCTGAGGACAAAGCCAGAGCGTCAGGCCCTCTCTCTACTCCTTGCTCGCATCCTTCCTGCCCCTTCTCTCAAATCCCTTAGCAGTTCACCCTGAGGACACCCCACTATGTCCCGCTTATCAGCCACCTAGACTGACAGGATACAAACTTGTGGTGACGTTTTCCACTGTAAAAGCACCATAAGCTCAGAGCGGCCCTGCAAGGCAGACAGGGCAGGACTGTGCGTGTGCAAGTGTCATCCCAAAGCTGTGCCCCCACCCGTAGGGCAGGATGGACTGGGGGACTTCTAACCAGGGAAGCTGCCGAACTGATAGCTACCATGCGCTGAGGCTGTGGGCTGTAGCACCGATGCGCCCAGAGCTGCAATCTTGCCCTTATTAGAACAGAATCCGAGCCCTAGCCGGTTTGGTTCAGTGGATAGAACGTCATTCTGCGGACTGAAGGGTCCCAGGTTCGATTCCGGTCAAGGGCACATGTCCAGGTTGCGGGCTCGATCCCCAGTAGGGGGTGTGCAGGAGGCAGCCAATCCATGATTCTCTCTCATCATTGATGCTTCTCTCTCTCCCTCTCCCTTCCTCTCTGAAATCAATAAAAATATATTTTTTAAAAAAGAACAGAATCTGAAGCTCAGCCCTGCCTGGCCCAGGTCCCCCTCTCCTCACTGCCTGCACTGGGCACACACCGCTTCTGAAAGTGCTGCCCCTTCTCTGCCAAAGCGCCTTATGGCAGCTGCCTTTCAGATGGCTCAGCAAAGTAAAGAAGAAGTGGGTCATTTATGAGATCTGAACTCCAAACCTTCACAGACGGTGTTGTTCGGGCCATTGGGGGAACCAGGAATCGGCTTCCAGCCAGGGCGGCAGTGGCACTTATAGCTGCCCACAGTGTTGAGGCAGTGGGTGGTTTTGTGGCAGGGTTTTTGTCCCGAGGTACATTCATTCACATCTGGGGACAAAGCCAGAGTGTCAGGCCCTCCCCGCACCCACTTCTCGTTGCCTGAGGATCCCACCCTCAGTACACATGGCACCACCTCGTGACCTTCAGCTTCACCCTCAAAGCATGTTATGGTGGCCTCCCTACAAGATGGACATGGCAGGGACCAGAGTCTCCAGTTTATAGGTTGCAAATCCAGGAGGGAAACTGAGTCATGAGGGTTGAAGTTCCTGAACAAGGACTCCTGCCTACGTCTTCCTGACTGCTGGACCAGGTCTCCTTCTGGGAACCAGAAGTCACAGTTCTGGCCTAACTCACATGGGACTTGTTATCACATCCTCCAGTATAGAGGGTGCCTTCAGGGGGTCAGAAGAGGCATTTTCACCATCCCAAGGAAAGATTAGGAAAGGGAAGTGTCTGGGGGTGCTCACAGGGGCTCCACAAGGAAACCCCAGGCCCAGAAGGTCCTGCCACCGCCCTGCTCTGTGGCAGGACTTTTCGCAGAAGCGAATCCTTAGGCAGGGCCTTGGCAAGGAACCTGAGAATCTTCTCCTGCCTCCTGGGACCGTGGGACCTTCGTCAGCTCCTTCCCCAGCTCCATCCAGTCCATCCTCACAGCGTCCTCCCGGGGCCTCTACCTTTGCACAGCTTCTGGTTTTCTGGGTCAAACTCAAATCCTGGCGGGCACCTGCAGGTGTAGCTGCCATGGGTGTTGACACACTTGCGGCTTTTACAGATTCTGGGGTCCAGACATTCGTCCATGTCTGCAAGGGGAAGGAGAGGGTGATGGATGTCTGCAGCCGTGGGCAGTCTTCAAGGCTGGGAGTCAGCCACGTTTCCTGGCATAGAAGTGTCTAGAAGGCCCCACTGCCTCCTCCCAGGTGAGTGATGCCTTTTCTAATTCACATGGAGGTGTCCTGTGGGTGAGCATGCTGGCCTAGGTGCTCTGTTGTCCAGATGTGGACAGATGCGGTTCAAGTTCTCCCTCTTACTCCCTCCACCACCCACCCTATCCCAACCCATCTCTGGGCAGCTCCCAGCTAGGACAGAGACATCACTGCCACCTGTGTCCCAGCCTGAGGACTTGGGCAAAGGCCAGGGTGGGCTTTCCTGGAACCAAGTGCGGGAGAAGTGCTGCAGGCCCTCAGCAGGCTCGTTTTGGTGGCCTTGGTCCTGACTCGCCTGGGTGGTGCTGTGGGCTGAGCTCTCCTTGGAATCCTGGTGACTCTGGTGAGACAGCACTCTCCCATCCACACGACTTCTGAGACTCCAGCCCATGGACATGGACCGAGAACCAACCCTGAGCCTGACCCCTCCCGGACAAGGCTTTTAGGCCGGGGCCCAGAATGTGAAAATGATACCAGATAGGCCAGGGTCACCTGGACAGTGGGTGCCAGGCCATGAGAGCAGTGGGGCTGACATCCAGTCATGCTGTCTTGGGGTGTGAAGGTGGCCCTTCTGATCCCCCTGAAGGCATCCCTTGGACTGGCAGGGAGTGATGAGAATCCACATGTGAGCTTGACCAGCGGTGGGCAAGGGCTGGGTGTTTGGAGCGGGGAGCAGCGGCTGATGGGTGAAGAGTGGCAGGTGTTTCTCTCATCTGGCTCCTTGTTCTCCCACCAGGGACACAGACTTGTGGGCCTGGCCAAGAGGGGCTCAGCCTCTGTCTTCTGTCCCCCAGTGGTATGGGCCCCCTTGGAATCTGGGTTGATCTCCTTGGAAGATAATTGAGCCTGAGGCAATGCCCTGATAATAGCTGGTTTCAGGCTCTTCTGTCCTCAGCAGGGTGGGACTGTGGACCCTGCTCAGAGCCTCCAGGATCCCTGGTTCAGCCTCCTCCTCCTCTCTCTGTATTCTGCACTAACCCCTCTTTCTGAGTGAGTCGAAGCTTCTGCCTGACCACTGCTGGCTCCATCTGCCCCTCGAATGCCTGAAGCCCCTTCCCTGCTCCCCTGGAAAGTGAGAAAAGCCTGGTGATGTGTGCAGGCCTGGCTCCTCCTGGGTCTCTGGTGAGGGGATAGGCCAGGCCAGCTGTTCTCTGAGCACCCACCCCTGGCGTATGGTCTCCTGGGATGTCCAACCCAGAGAGGGTGTGTGAGATCTAGAGGGGAGGCAGACCTGTTGGGCACCTCATCCCAGGGCCAGACTGGAAATACAACTAAATTAGAGAGCATTCACCAGGAATTACCAACTGAGGTCCAGCTGAGGATGTGACTTATAACAAGGAAGAACAGTAAACACCTGGTGACAGGTAGGAAGGGGGAGGTTGTGAAACGAGAGGAGCTGAGAGAGGAGGGAGCACTGTGTTACAACAGCATACAATGGAGCACAGATGGTCTCTTCAATAAATGGTGTTGGGAAAACTGGACAGGTACATGCAAAAAAATGAAGCTAGACTACCAACTTATACCATACACAAGAATAAACTCAAAATGGATAAAAGACTTAAATGCAAGACGTGAAACCATAAAAGTCCTAGAACAGCGGTTCTCAACCTGTGGGTTGTCAACCTGTGGGTCTCGACCCCTTTGGGGGTCGAACGACCCTTTCACAGGGGTTGCCTGAGACCATCGGAAAACACATATATAATTACATATTTTTTTTGTGCTTAATCACTATGCTTTAATTATGTTCAATTTGTAACAATGAAAATACATCCTGCATATCAGATATTTATTTATTTATTTAATTATTTTATATATTTTATTGATTTTTTACAGAGAGGAAGGGAGAGGGATAGAGAGTCAGAAACATCGATGAGAGAGAATCACTGATCAGTTGCCTCCTGCACACTCCCCACTGGGAATGTACCCACAACCAACGTACATGCCCTTGACCGGAATCGAACCCGGGACCCCTGAGTCCGCAGGCCGATGCTCTATCCACTGAGCCAAATCGGTTAGGGCCATATCAGATATTTACATTATGCTTCATAACAGTAGCAAAATTACAGTTATGAAGTAGCAACGAAAATAATTTTATGGTTGGGGGTTACCACAACTTAAGGAACTGTATTAAAGGGTCGTGGCACTAGGAAGGTTGAGAGCCACTGTTATATATGTGTTTTCCAATGGTCTTAGGCGACCCCTGTGAAAGGGTCGTTCGACCCCCAAAGGGGTCGCAACCCACAGGTTGGCGACCCACAGGTTGAGAACCGCTGTTCTAGAAGAAACTATAGTCACCAACGTCTCACGCAAAAATGAACAAAAATAGACCTAGAGACGTAGAAGCATGGAACAGACTGTTGAACCTCAGAAGGAAGGCAGGTAAGGGTGGGTGGGAAGATATCAACCAGTGAACTTATGCATAACCCATGGACACAGACCATGAGGTGGTGAGGGACTGGGGGGTGAGGCGGGGTGGGCTGGTATAGGTCAATGGTGGAAAAAGGGGACTTAGGTAATACTTTCAACAATAAAGATAAAAAATAAAGAGAAAGAATGAGTCTAGTCTAAAAGCCCAACAGCCTCCATTGTGTTGTGCTCTATGATCACATGTACTTTCCCAGCATTGTCACTCCCTTTTACTAATGGGTAAACTGGAGCACAGAGCAGTGAAGAATGTGTCCAAGGTCATATAGCTAACAAAGGCAAAGTTACTTTTGTTTTCATTTGTAAAAAATAGGTGTTATTGTTTTTTTAAACACAAAGCCACAATGATATTATCACATCTCACACATTACCAGTGATTTCTGAATAAGTGTCCTGGCTGGTGCTGCATACACAGCTGTCAGGTAGCAAAACCAGGACTTGGGTCTTTGGCTCTCATGCCACCCTCCTCCCTGTGCTAGTGGGACAGGCACAGGCAAACTTGTCCCCACTCAGACCTGGAGGCTGCACCCATCACCAGGGCCTGGCACCCTGTATGCTGCAGGAATGGCTCTGGTGACTCCAAAACCCATGGACAGGGAGATGGAAGATGCGGGTCATTCTTACCTTGACACGTGTTCTCACTCTCATTACTGAACTTTGCTGCCCCAGAAACAAGCCTGAATCCTGGGATGCATGTGCAGTAGTAGCTCCCCACCGTGTTATGGCAGTCTGCGACTCTTCCACAGAGAGTCCCTGGCTTGTCTTGTTCACATTCATCAATGTCTGCAACAAAACGGGATAAAGGGTCACCTCCCAAAGCCATGAGTGCCCTCAGGGCAGAGAGCCTGGTCCCATACCTAGCATGGAGCCTGATGCTCAACCAGTGTCTTTTGGGAAATAATTAGACTCAGGCAACATTGCTGTGGCTGGAGCAAGCCATTCCTGAAACCCACCAAATCAGCTCTGCTCTGCTCAGCTTTCTGTCTGTCTCCTGGATTTAGATACAGGAGGAAGTGCTGAAGTGGTGGGTGGGTGGAAGCTCTGCATCCCCCGCCCCAGCTCCTCCCTCTGTACGAAGCCATGTTTATTCACTTCTCATTTTCCACCTTCATTTCTTTTTCTTTCTCTTTTCTCTGTCCTTCATGCTGGTCTGAAAACAAAGGCTGAGGCCACCAACCACCATCCCGTCTCCATGTAGCCCTCCACCACCCCAAGCCTCTGTACCTTCACAACGATCCTTGTAGCTGATGTCAGTCTCCCCAGATGAAGATTTGAATCCTGGGTTACAGCGACAGGCAGTGCCATTGACACATGAGGAGTTTGCAGGGCACGGCCGGCGACAGGCAGAGGCTGTGGGACGGAGACCATGGTCAGAAGATGAGGGCTGAGCCAGAGGCTGGGGAGGGGTGTTGGGAGGGACAACCCTGAGCTTCTTCCTGCAACAGGCCTTTCTCTGCGTGGGCTGAGAGGTGCGGGTGGGGTTGGGACTCTGGCTGTGGACTGAGTTACTCCCAGCAGACTCACCCCTGGTGTTCTGGGGTCCATCTTCCAACAGAATCAGCAGGACACACAGCGCTGGAACAGAGTGATGGAGGGTCAGGGGGGGACACAGAACATGGAAGGGAGGCCTGAGGGTGACACATCTGATGGAAGGGGCTGCTCACCCCTCCCAGGCTCGGGCTCTGTCCATTACTCAAGGAGAGAGTGGGCAGGTGGCACCTCCCTGGCCTCCAATGCCCATGGCCAGAGGGTCTGCACCCATCGCCTGATGGTGGCTTTCAGGAACTGAAGGATGGGGAGGGGCCTGAGCCTGGCAGGGGTCTTGGCTTCTGTTGACCTGTGGGCAGCAGTTCAGGAAACATACTGGAGCCAATTGGCCTTGGTTCTAATCCCAGACCTTGGTAAGGTGCCTCAGTTCCTCAGTTTCCCCTTCTGTAGAAAGGGGATGAAGAGGAGACCCATTTCCTAGAGTGTGAGAGTTAAGCAGACAAGTACTGCCTGGTGTGTCAGAGTGCTTACTGTCATCATTTCTTTATGTGAAAATGAAGGGGTTGGGCCAGGTGTCCTCTCAGAACTCCCAAATCGAAGGTGCTCCAGCCCACACCCTTCCTCAGGGACACAGGTGCAAGCCCACTGCACCCACATCTGTCCACCACAATGACCAGCTTGGGACCCAGTGGTGACATTTCACGCCCTGGCTCCCTGCACACAGGAAGATGCTGGGGGCTCATGTTATGGGTGGTGCTGCATAGATCCCCCAATCCTGCTCTTCAGGGGTACCCCATCCCAGGACATGTCCTGGGGGTTCTCCTTAAGTCAGCAGGGTGTCTAGAGATGAGGACCCATACATCAAAAAGTCAAAGAGACAGAGTTGGAGAGAAAATAAAGAGGAGGTGGAGGAGAAGAAAAGAGAGAGAGAGAGAGAGAGAGAGAGAGAGAGAGAGAGAGAGAGAGAAGACACAGAGAAATGGAGAGAGAAACAGAGAGGCAGAGTTAAGAAGACAGTGATCTAGAGAGATGGGCAGAGAAATACGGAACTCCTGGAAAGGAAGAGACACAGATGCCAGAGATTAGACAGAGAGACATGGAGAGATAGAGAGATTGAGAGCCAGATAGAGAAACAGAAGGGGAAGAGAGGGAGGGAGGGCAGTCGCCTTGGTAGCAGGTGAGGTATGCGGAGGGCTTGAGGGATCCATCCAGTCCTTATAGCTCTAGAGACGCTGGGAAGGCAGCCCAGACCCACATAATCCAGGGAGACCAAATGGGTGGGAGCGGTTGGAGGGATGTGGGCCAGGGATGCAGGCAGGAGTGAGTCACTTCCTGGGCCAAATGAAGGGATAACTCATGGCTCCAATTCCCCTATGGAAGGGCTTCCAGTAGCCCATGGAGGGGCTCCCAGGGGAATTTTGGGATGGATCCTTGTGAGCACAACTTGAGGAGCTGTGGAGGGTGCAGACTGGAGGGTTCCCTGAGCACTTAGTCCCAATGTCCAAACTTGATACCCCTCAGGCCAGCAGAGGGCAAAGCCCCCATACCCTCCCCGAGGCCCTCGCAGATGCAGTGAACAGGCTAGAACTCCTGTCGTCCTCCTCTCTGGCCACAGGGTTTGGTTAGTTCTCCCTTTGGTGGAAAACTACTTCCTCTTCCTCTTTGAGACCACAAAATGGCCTTCTCTGGCAGGGTGGGCCCTGGGCCGATTTGTAGCACCTTCCATGCTCACAGCTGCTGAAGGAGACAGAGGGTCTGTTTATGTCCACTCTGCAGATGGACAAACTGAGGCTCAGAGTCCAGAAAAGGCTTATGGAGAAACTGGTGAAAAGGGGGCTGGGGAAGATGGAAGTGAGGGGTCAAGTTCCCCAGACCCTGCAGGGAGGGGTTCTCTGTGCTGAGCTGGGCTTTCCTGCCCCACCACAGAGGCTGCCTGGCCAGACCTCCACCTGGGGCCCAGCACATCACCCAAACAGGAGCCTGGAGAGGGGTGGCTGGTCACTGCTCCCAGTCCCATCTGGTTTGCATTCCCCTAGCTGAGCCCTGGGCAGCCAGATTCCTGCCTGGGCCCCCTGTGGCAGGGGTGGGGCAGTCATTCTCTCCTTGCTCCTCCTGCCAAGGATTCCCCCCCTGCCCCCAGGCCTGCAGTCCTTCCCCCAGACCTACCAGTGAAATAATAATAATAATAATAATAATAATAGTAACAACAACAACAATAATGTTTACTTAATTCTTACTGTGAGCAAGGACTCAACCCTTAACACAAGCCTGTAAATTCTAGACCAGTCTTGCTCTGCCCCATTTCTCAGACGTGGAAAGTGAGGATCAGGGGCTCTGTGACTTGCCCTTCTGACACTTTGCCGCCTTCAGCTGTGCTCCAAAGGGACTCAGCAAATTTACTAAAAATCATCTAATTATAACCATGCAACAGGCAAATTACATGCTATGTCAATTACACCTCACCTTGATAAAAAACACACAAAAAACAGCTCACGCCTGGCACCCTGGGCCAGCACAGGGAGCCCCATCCTGGTGGCCTGAGGAGTTTTGATTGGCACCCCAGAGGTCATTTCTTAACTCTCTTTGTTACCTGGTTGCCCAGGCAACAAGCTGCCTTGATAACCATTAGAGCCACTCTGGGTGGAGTGGGAAGGGAGGCAAAGGGGAAGGCACAGCAGAGCTCAGGTTCAACCCACAGTAGCAAAGCCCTTCTAGGCACAGCTGAGGCCCAGCTGGGTCTCCGGGCTTCCCCTGCCACACAATGGGAGAAGTGTGGGGGTCACCCCATTGTGGAAGGGTCCCGCCTTAGCTCCCTAGCCCCCTCTCTGCCATCTGTTATGAGTGACTTCCTGAGGGGGTCACAGCACTCATTCGCCCCCTCTCTTCCACCTGCTTCAGTTTCCCCTCTTAGGGAGCAGCTTCCAAAGTGGATCTGGAAGGAGCGTGGAGATCCCTCTGGGGTGGGGAACAGACCCTTAGAGCACCCTGGGGGTTCCTGCCCAGGCATGAAGGTTCCCTGGGCACTGCCAGGTGCTCTCCCATGTGCCGTGGCTCCCGCCTAACCATGTGGCTTCCTCCATGTCAGGCCCCTGAGTTGCCAGCGGTGCCTCCTATTTCTCCTTGGTGGGAGTGGGCAGACAAGGAAGTGAAGGCACCAAAGGGGTGCTGCCAGGAGTTCCCTTATCCCTCTTATAGGGTCCCCAAATTCTCACCATGGAGGATGTGAAAGGCATGCAGGCGGGGAGCTCCCATGGTCTGGGCAGGGTGGTTCTGTATTCACAGGCTGGGCAGTTGTGCATCCTTTTGTGTCCTCCTGGCCCTTATACAGTGTGTGAGTGGGGGTGCCCCAGGTCCCTCCCCGGAACTGGTGGAGCAGCTGGAAGCCTACAGGAAGTGAGTAAAAACACAGACGGGGTGTGTGTGTGTGTGTGTGTGTGTGTGTGTGCAAATGCACTGCTGCCCGCCACTCCCTGACCACAGAAGTGTAACCTGCTCTCAGATCCTTTGTCAGCAGCTCCACTGTTTGAATTTCTGACAAACACGCTGAGCCCTGGGGCTCTTGGCACTCAACCCAGGGCAAATGGGGGCCGTGAGCACCAGGGTGGGGGAGTCTTGCCTGGAGGTCTATTCAGCTTCGTCAGAAACCCCTCGCTTTGGGGACTCCCCTGTGCACGGCTATGGCATGTCCTAGTCTCCAAAGCCAGCTCCTGAGCAAACATTCCCCTTCTCCTCCCCACCCATTTTTCAGAGGAGGAAACTGAGGCACAGAGAGTTCAGAGTCCAGTAGGAGCTGCAGGAGCGTGAAGGTGTCAGGGATGCCAGGCGGGCACCAAGAAAAGACATGTCAGACACCCAGGCACCACCACGCTGGAGACAGCCTTTCTGGGCGAGGTTTCCCCTGGTGAGAAACTTACATTTCAGGGGAGTGTGGGCACCACGTTAACCCACAGAGAATCACAGATAGAAGAGCTGTTTCCTTTTTGAATAAGTCCCATGACTGGCTTGTCTCTGGGGCCATCTAGCAATTTTTAAAATCTGTTATTACTTATAAAGCACTTAATCCAGGCCGGGCCTGTCTGTAGGTGCTGTGCCTATTTCAACCCGTTGACTCTGCGAACCCCTATGAGGCAGGTTTGTTTCTGCTCCCCATTTACGGGGGGAGCCTGAGGCACAGCTAACCAGTAGCTCAGCAGAGATCAGGGCAGGAGAAGGTCTCTAGGGTGCTAATGTGTCTTTAACCTGAGTGGCCCTGAGGTTTATCCAGATAGCCACCATGGTGTTATGTTCCTTGTGTTATTATTTTAAGTTTAGGGAGTCCCAGGGCAACAAAAAGGGTTTTCCAGTGATAACACTGTTAATGTAAAAACATTCAAACCTGTATAGAATGTTTGTGAGTTTATTTGAGGCAACTGTTGTGGATGAAAAGGTCCACATCCTGACCTGACTGTTAGGTTAGGTGGCTCAGGAGGCGGCGCAAGAAATAGAGTCCAGTGAATCAGAAAAGAAAGGAAAGGAAAAGGTTTATTCTGCGTCCCCGGGAGACCCACGTACCCCAAGGACAGGACACGTGGATTCACGCCAACAGGGAGGGGGGCGCTTTTTTTATACTGCGGTTGGGTGAGGGGCGGGGACATGAGCTGAGGAATTCTCTGCTGCAGGGAATGGGCGGAATATTCAGGACGAAGTTCTTATCTGTGTGGGGGTATGTGAATTCAGGGAGAAGAAGCTGGTATCTGTGTCTGGCACCTTGATCTGTGAGAAATTCCAGGGGAAGTCCATTATCTTGTCATGTCTGCATGTATCCGATCCTGGGCTCTCTCCGACCTAACACTGACAAGCTCAGGGGAGGCCTGCATGGTGGTCTTGCAAACTCAGAGACCTAAAGTAACCACAAAGGATGGTCTGAAATTAAACTTTAAAAGCAGTTATGGTGGGCAGTTACGTCCTAGGCCAGTATCTTCACTGACAAGGTCAACCATTACCTTAACTGAGCCTATCTGTCTTTTTGCATCTATGATAACATAGACTTGAAACATCTGGGTAACTTGTAACTTCCCTTTTTCTGCAGCCTCTGGAGCACAACCAAAGGTGCTGGTCACCAGGACAGATGTCACAAATTCTTTCATTATCATGTTAATTAATCCTGCATCCACCTAAGTATGTGTCCATTTTAATTTTTATCCAATCCCAGGGGTTTCCCCTGTTTTGCTTTATCTCTCCTCCTTAATCTATCACCAATGAATTTCATGTAACCCACCTACATTCCTCCTTTGATTGCAATGTATAAATACAAATGTAACCTGCCATTCTCCAGAGCATTATCTCAATTCATTGAGGTTCTGCCTCCCGGAATATGTTGACAGTTTGGCTCAAATAAACTCACAAAAATTTTTACAGGTTTCAATGTTTTTTTTTACGTTAACACTGTCAACAATTGCCGGGAAACAGAATCTCAAGGGATTGGGATGATGCTCTGGAGAACGGCAGTTCTTCACCTTGTTGTATACATTACAATCAAAGAAAGACATAAATGGTTTACATGAAATCCATTGGTGATAGATTAGGGAGGTGGGAGAAAGCAAAGCAGGGAGATCGATGGGATTGGATAAAGTAAAATGATAGACACATACTTCTTTTACTTAGGTGGGTGCAAGATAGCTAATGTTATATTGTAAATCAGAAGACGCCTTAATCAATAAGCCAAATTTATTTGGAGTCCTGTTCATTTTCACTAGCGCTATGGGGCCCAGAGGAACTCTTGCTTCTCAAATTCTGGGGCCCAATATGATGGAAGTCTTTTCAATTTATATGTTTTTCAGCTCTTTGTTTTCCAAATTTGGAATGAGACTTCTGAACCTTCTGAGAAAAAGTCCTGTTTGCTTGGGCAGGGCTGTGAGACCATATTTCAAGGCCTGGCCTGGCGCCAGCACTGACAACTCTGCCTGGGGCATATTTTACGGCCTCTTTGGAGTGGGAGTAGTCTTATTTTCCCTATTATTTAAGCAAGCAAATGTTTACAGAGTGTTATGCCCAGATTTCAAGATTCCCAAGAGCCCACCAGGGAGCCAGCGAGTCCGAATCAAAAGCAAAGAGTCCTTTATTTTGAACTAGTTCGGCTCCCCGACCACACTCACAATGCAACGGTAAGCCCAGTGGCAGAGAGAGCCTAGCCCGATGGGACGAGGAGTTTTATAGGGGGGTGGAGTAAGGGCAGGAGAGAGGACTGTGGGCCCCGCTGATTGGCCAGGCGCAAGTCGGTGTCTCATTACACAGGATATGGTCATATTGATGGCGTGCACTTCCCTTGATTATCATTGGTTAGTCCAGAGAAATCCTGGGTGTGGCTAGCAGAGGCTTGGGTTTCTGGGAAGAAGCCTTGCCGAGCACATGGCTCTGCCCAAAAATGGAGGACCCAGGGTAAGATGGAGGGCATAGCCCTCGCCCTTTCACAGAGTAGCAGGGTTAAAATTTTAAACAGCAGTTTTTACGCAAGATGGAGGTTACTATACCTTCACTAACAGTCAACAATGAACATGATAACAAAAACAATGAAGGAATTTATGGTCTCTGTCCTGATGTCCAGGTGCATTTGGCTGTGTGCTGAGGGATCTGTAAAAAGGGAAGTTACAAGTTACCCTGACATTTCACAAGGATGTTATCTTAGATGCAAAAAGACAATAGGCTCAGTTAAGATAAAGGTTGACCTTTATCAGGGAAGATACTGTTTTAGGACAGGACTACCCACTATAAACTGATTTTAGTTAAAGTTTTAATTTTAGAGCAGTGGTTCCCAATGTGGGACACAGGTTCCATAGGGGGACAATTTGATTTTTAAGGGGGACAATTAGAGAATGAGTTACCAACAGTGAATTTTTTACATTGCTTATGGTTCTAGGGGCCTCATATATAATATATAAATATATATTGTGACATTTATGCATTTCAGTTCTCTATTATATGTTTTGAAACTTTATTTGTTATTTTTAATATCACTTCATATTATTATTATTGTTATATTGTAAATTAGTGAGCTAAAACAGAAGACGCCTTAATCAATAAGCCAAATTAATTTGGAGCCTTTTATTTTGCTGGCAGGCTCAGAGGAAATATTGCTTCTCAAACTCTGGGCCCCAATATGGAGGGAGCTTTCCCTATTTATACTTTTTCCAGTTCTTTGTTTTCCAAATTTGGAATGAGACTTCCGGACCTTCTGAGAAAGAAGTGCTGTGAGCTGGGAAGGGGCCATGAGACCATATCTCAAGGGCTGGCCTGGCGCCAGCACTGACAACTCTGTCTGGGGCATGGTTTACGGCCTCTCTGGAATGGGAGTAGTCTTATTTTCCCTATCATTTAAGCAAGGAAACATTTACAGAAGCCAAAATATCAGGGTTAAAATTTCAAACAGCAGTTTTTATATAAGATGGAGGTTAGTATGCGTCATTATTATTTAACAATTTCTTAGTGATTTCTTCCTCAGGACTTCAACTGTCCTTTTGTTCTTTTATTTTTCTCTTTCATGGATGCTATGCTCTTTGGAAGCTTGTTTAGACCAAGTTAGTGGCCTTTTAGGTTTCCTCCATGGGACTAGGAGTTCACTTTTTGAATAATAAGAATTATATGCATGGGGAGGGGGCATTAGGATTTTAGAGATGCTTAGGTGGGGCATGGCCCCAAAAAGGTTGGGAATGAGAAGGCTAAAAAGGGCTAATTCAAATGTAATCCTGATATTTGTGGGGGGGCGGAGGGGGGCTAGCAATTGGAATCCATGCCAGCAAGCTAACCTATAATTAAGTCATTACCTCCTTCCCAGAAACTGGTCTTGCAGAATCTGTTACAGAGGCCATAAACCTGTGAACAGTGCAGTGCCCAGAGGGAGGGTTATTATCGCTGGTGCCTGGCCAGGCTATCAGATATGGCCTGGAGACCCCCAACACCTGAGGGCCTCTTCCAAAGCCCATGAAAAGGACCAGAAGCATAATCCATATTTGCGGGACAAAGACCACATGGAGATATAAAATGAAGGCCCCTGCATGTTTTGGTATTCTGATTTGGGAATTATTTCCCGGAGTCCGCCGGTGTAATTAAAACAGTGTCTCTCCACTTCTTCAAAGCATTCAAGGATGCAAAAGTGTAGAAAATATAATGTAAAGTTAAGCAGGTTCTCCTGCAAGGTCCCATCTCTGTCCATCTCATCGTGGAAGAAGTACAAGCTTGTCTTCAGCAGGGCCAGAATTAAGGTCATTGCCCAGAATTTCTGTTCTCTATTAAAAGCCAATCCAGTCCAGCCACCAGCCATGCACCTGATTAAGGTCACATGGCTATTGTGGATGAAAAGGGCCACATGCTAACCTGACAAGCTAGGGGAGGCCTGCCTGGCAGTCTTGCAAACTCAAAGAACTAAAGTAACCACAAAAAGTGGTCTGAAATTAAACTTTAACTAAAAGCAGTTATGGTGGGTAGTCACCTCTTAGGCAGGTATTTTCACTGACAAGGTCAACCTTTCCCTTAAGTGAGCCTATCTGTTTGTTTTTTTTTGCATCTATGATAACATCCTTGAAATGTCTGGGTAACTTGTAACTTTCCTTTTTCCAGACCCCTTGGGGCACAAACTAATGTTCCTGGGCACCAGGACAAGATGCCACAAATTCCTTCATTGTTATGTTATCATGTTAATTGTTGATTGTTAACTATCTTGCACCCACTTAAGTATGTGTCCATTATTTTACTTTTTATCCAATCTCAGGGACTCCCCCCTCCCCCACTCCCCACTTTGTTTTCTCCTGCCTTTCTAATCTATCACCAATGGATTTCATTTAACCCACCTATGTCCCTTCCTTCGATTGCAATGTATAAAAATGGATGACAAACTGCCTTTCTCTGGAGCATTATCCCAATCCGTTGAGATACTGCTTGCCAGCAATTGTTGATATTTTGGCAGTAAACTCACAAAAATGCTTTACAGGTTTGAATGTCTTTACGTTGACACTATGGAGGCGAGCACAGGAATACATAGGTTAGTGCGGGACACAGAGCAAGAGGGAAAACAAGAAGAGCAAGTAAGAGAGAGAGAGAACTCCTTGTCTGGGGATTTTAACCTTTTAACATTTTGTGAGTTTGTGATGGGGTCCATCCCCTAGCCAAGTAGTGGGGAACCTTTTTCTGCCAAGAACTACTTGGATATTTATAACATCACTCACAGGCCATACAAAATTCTCAACTTAAAAATTAGCCTGCTATATTTGGTCAAACATTTAATTCCCTCACCCCCAATGCCTTGGCAGGGCCAGACCAAATGATTTTGAGGGTAGGACATCCCCACCCCTGCACAGGCCAGGGGAGTCACACCCGCCTATGCCTGGCAGAGTTTCTTTATGCTGCTGTTGGACCAATCAGGTTTGTTCATGGTCGCTTGTGGCAGATGATATTTTGAGCGGGAAGTTTGTACAGCTGCACCATGGCCATTCTGAGAAGTCCCGGGTGGCCGTTATTGTCCAGCAGGATGTTAGCACAGCTGTGAATTGGTCGTTCTGGTAGGTCCTGGGGGACCGCTATTGTCCAACTCAGCGGGTGGGATTGGGAAAGTCCCTATTTTCCCATCCTCAGACCTTACATCCCGACCTCTTTGGTGATATAGGATGATGACCATTCTGACTACTTCGAGCTGAACCGGGCCATGTTTAATCGAGGCCAGGAGTTGGGGGGTCTTGGAGTACCGGGCTGTAAGGGTGTAGGAGGAGCTGGTTGATCGCCACCCAAGAGATTTCCTGCATGCGGGACTGCAAAAACTTAAAAATGCAGGGAGCAAGCATTAGGATTAGGCTGAGGGTTAGTAAGGGGGTGAGTACGGGGAGTATCCATTGCATCATTCCTCCCTCCCACCATCCCGCAAAGGGGCCTCCCTCCCATCGGCGTTGTCTCATTTCCTCCCCCAGTTTACTGAGGAGGTCAGTTTCATTGATGTAGTAGCAGCATTCCTCTCGCAGGAATAGGCAAGCGCCACCCTTGTCTGCCGTAAGCAGGTCGAGGGCCCGCCTGTTTTGCAGGGCGACTCTGGCCACTGATGTTATTTGGTATTGCAGGGAGGCTAAAGAGGCAGTGGAGGCTTCTAGGGCTATCTGTAGTTTCCCTTCTAGCTCCCGAGAGGAGGAGCCGCTGTGACCTCGAGCACCTCCACCCAGGCCCCCCGCTGCCAGAGAGGAGGCCAGGTAGAGAACAACCACTACGGGGAGAAAGATAGCGCGTTTTAAGCGGGCGGGGGCTGGCAAGAGTTTTTCTAGAAACTCCCCTTGTCCATACATGGTTAACTGGGGGACCAGGGAAGCTGGTAGCAGACCTATGTCAAAGGTGATATAGCCTTTGTGAGGGTACCTTTACACCAGAAGAACCCTCCAGGGGGTGCCTGGATGGTCATGTTGACTTGAACCGTGATGTTGCAGGAAGCCAGGCTCGGTTGGGAGGAGTAGCAGACCCACGGGAAATCTGGTCCTGTGTACACAGGTGCTTCTGTAAGATTTTGAAGCTGCGGGGATGTAGGGCTTGAGAGGTTAAAGGGAGTGGATAGGAGGACCGCTGTAAGCAGAGGGCTTCCGAGGGCAGCACACAGAAAGCAGTTGGAGGCATTTCCTATTGATGTGTTATTTAGGAGGGTTATTCCTGCTCTAATGACTGTCAGCCAGGAGAAAGGGTGAGTCGATTTGGTTGGGGAGGGAACCTGCTTTTGCAGAGAGGT
Source organism: Myotis myotis (assembly GCF_014108235.1). NCBI lineage: Eukaryota > Metazoa > Chordata > Mammalia > Chiroptera > Vespertilionidae > Myotis > Myotis myotis. The sequence goes on from NW_023416339.1 coordinate 638,836, forward strand.
TTCCTGTTCAATAATGGTGTCTGTCATATCCCCTAAGGCCTGGATTGTTACGGGGAGGATTCGAATGTATGCCTGGTATATTTGAATACCTCCCACTGGGGTTGCGGCATTGTGCCAGCTGTATATTTTCCCTTCTACCCCCTGAACCCAGCGGTCATCCCAGGAGTCAGATATACTCAGAATATAGGTCCCCCTCCCATCAGAGGTCAGTCTATGGTTACGGTACTGGGTCCCCACTGTGTCTAGTATGCTCTTGTGAATTCTGCATTGGGCATATGGGCACCCTCCATAAAACGGTACCTCATATCCCTTGCAGATTGGGTCAGTCTGGTCATACTGAAAACAGATTGCTGGGGATATTGCTAGACCACCCGTGAATGGCAGATTCTGGTTAAGCTTAATGGTGATTAAGGCCTGGCAGCCTCCAGGTTGGCAGTCTCCTGTCCCCATGATGCGGCCCGTCTTTGGGTCCTTGGCATAGAATCTCCATACAAAAGGATTAGTCTGAAGGGCTAGCCCTGCCGGGGCTAGAAGGAGGAGTATTACCGCAGAGAAGGGATCCAGCCGTCGTTTGGGCTGAGCTAGCCAGCAGAGGGTGCAGAAGGCGAAGGAAAAGAAGAGGAAAAACCCGCCCGCCCCCAAGAAGGTTAGGATAGCTGTGCAGGGTCGAGTCCAACAGGGCCAGGTAGAGGAATTACTTAGGCCTTGTAAATTTGAGGGTGGTGGGGCCAACTGTATGGACTTGCCAGTCAGGTTGAGGAGGGGCCCGTTTAAGTCTGGAGACATGATACCAGTGAGGCTTACCCAGGAGTTTGGCAGCTGTTGGGGTGGTCAGGATAACTATGTGGGGCCCCATCCACCGGGGTTCCAAAGCCTTGGGAGCAAGTTCCTTGAGAAGGATGGTGTCCTCGGGATGCAGGGATTCAGCCTTCTCTGCGCCTGCGACCTGGAGGAGTGCTTGGTCCGTGTGTTCCTGAAGGAGAGAGCGTAACAGCAAGAGAAAAGGAAGATATTCAGCCAACGGCGGGACTGTTGTGGGGAGGTTATGGTTGATCAGAAATGGCCATCCATAGAATAGCTCGAAAAGACTGAGGCCTGTGGGAGCCCGGGGGGTGGCTCTGAGACGGGCTAGGGCCAGGGGTAGGAGATTAGGCCAGCCCTGGCCTAGCTCAAGAGTGAGCTTAGTAAGCTGGGTTTTTAGAAGCCCGTTAGTCCTTTCAACCTTACCCGATGACTGGGGGCGGTAAGGGATGTACAGTTTCCAAGTGATGTTCAGGGCCTCTCCAACTAGCGGGACGACAAGGGATGTGAAGGCCGGGCCGTTGTCAGTCTGGATAGACACCGGTAGTCCAAAACGTGGGATGATGTGACTGAGGAGTATCATGGCTACTGTTTTGGCCATTTCACTGGTTGTGGGCAGAGCTTCAATCCAGCCTGAAAAGGTATCAACTAGAGTGAGGATAAATTTGAATTTTTTATGGGTGGGCATGTGGGTGAAGTCAATCTGCCAGTCCTCAGCTGGCAGGTGTCCCCTTAGCGGATGGGTGGTCTGACGGGGATGTAGCCCACCCTGCGCATTTGTGGCTGCGCAGATGGAGCAGGCTTTGTGGACAGCTATGATGGATTGTTTTAGGGCAGGTAGAAAGAATAGAGGCTGTAAGAAGCGGTGCAGTGCTTCAGGGCCTATATGAAGTGAGTCATGAATTTCTTTGAGTATCCGTTGCGCCTGGGTGGAGGGTAGGGCTATGAGATTGTTAATGGTTATCCATCCCTGAGGGGTTAGCTTCCCACCCTTATCCAGGAGACATTGCCGCTCATCTGGGGAATATTGTGGCTGTAAAGAGGGGGAGAAGAAGAGTGCCGTGGCCTCTGCAGGTGTCTGAGTGAGACACTGAGCTATGGCATCCGCTCTTGCATTTCCCCGTGCTACCCGGTTTGTCAACTGCTGGTGTCCTCTGCAGTGGATGATAGCGACCTCTGCTGGGAGCTGTAGGACATTTAAGAGTTTGTGGATGAGTTTGGCATTAATGACAGGGGACCCTTTAGTTGTTAGGTATCCCCACTCTTTCCAAATTGCAGCGTGGCTGTGGGCAATAAGAAGGCATATTTAGAATCCGTGTAGACGTTGACCCGCTTGCCTGCAGCCAGCTGCAGAGCCCAGGTGAGGGTGATGAGCTCAGCCTTCTGGGAGGTTGTACCTTCTGGGAGATTTTTTGCCTCCACCGTTGTGGTAAGGGTTACTACAGCATATGCCGCTTTTCTTTGGCCCTGTGAGGAGAGGACGGAGCTTCCATCTACGGAGTTAGGTCTGGGTCTGGCAAGGGTTTGTCTAACAGTCCCGTATGAGAGGCGGAGAGCAGGTCGGCTACTTCAGGGCAGGAATGGGATGGGCCTGTAGTCTCCTGTAATGGGAGAAGGGTAGCCGGATTCGGGGGGGGGGGGGGGGTACAAGCCTGCAATTTAATATCAGGGTTTTCGAGAAAGAGGAGGTGGAATTCCTGGATTCTTGAGGGTACGAGGATGTTGAGGACCCGATGGTTTAGGAGGTCTTGGAGCCTGTAGGGTGAACAGACCATGAGCGGTCCATGGAGTGTCAGTTTTAGGGCTTCCTTAGTCAGAGTAGCCGCTGCGGCTAGGGCGCGTAGGCAGGGCTGCCAACCCCAGAATGTCCCATCTAGCTGTTTGGAAAGAAAGGCGATCGGCCTGTAAGAGGGGCCGATTGGATGGGTTAGAACACCGTGGCGTTGCCAAGTCACTCGTCAGTGAAGAGCTGAAAGGTGAAGGAAGGATTTGGGAGGGTTAGGGGCAGCAAGGACTGGAGGGCTGTGCATAGGCGATGGAAATCTCGCGCTACTTCCCCAGGAGAGGTGAGGTCACCTGTGGGGACTTCCTTGGTGGCCTGATAAAGGGGCCTTGCCAAAAGGGCAAAGTTAAGGATCCAGTGTTGGACGAACCCAATGAACCCTAGGAAGGAGAGAATTTCGTCTGCATTCTTCGGAGGTGAGAGGTTTCTCAAGGCCGCTAAGAGGTTGCTCGTCAGAGAGCGAGTAGTTGGAGTCAGTTTTATTCCTAGATAGGTAACCTCCGGGAGGAATAGCTGGGCCCTTTTGGCAGAAACCTGATAACCTCTGCCTGCCAGGAAATTTAGCAGGCGGGTGGTCTGTCGGCGGGAATCCACCTCTGAGGGGCTGCAGAGTAAGAGATCATCTACATACTTCAGGAGAACGGATGGGTTGAGGTGGCATTCTTGGAGGTCTCTAGCTAGGGCCTGGCCAAATAAGTGGGGGCTATCCCTGAAACCTTGTGGTAGGACCGTCCAAGTTAGTTGTTGGGCCATACCCGTATCTGGGTCCTCCCAGGCGAAGGCAAACAGATTATAACTGTCTGGGTGTAGCGGGGAGGGGGTAAAGAAGGCGTCCTTAAGGTCGAGGACGATGAAGTGAGTGGTACCTGAAGGCATTCTGGATAGGAGGGTGTAAGGGTTGGGAACTACCAGGTGTAGGGGGACTATCGCCTGGTTGATTAATCTGAGGTCTTGCACGAGGCGGTATTCCCCCGCTGGCTTACGAACCAGTAGAATCGGGGTATTGTAAGGAGAGTCAGTAGGGATCAGGAGTCCTCAGTCCTGCAGACGGGAAATTAAGGGTTTTAGGCCCTGTCTGTGTTTGAGTGAGATTGGGAACTGAGGATGTCTGGGGAAAGAATTGGGGTCCCGCAGCGGAATTTGGACCGGAGGGTGATGCACAGCTACACTGGGGGAGGAAGTGTCCCATACAATGGGATTTACCTCAGTAGGGGAAATGGGCGGTTGTTGGGTTTGAGAAGGGTGTGTCGCGGCGCAGAGGAGCGCGAGAAGAGTGGAATGTGGGAGGGAAGGTAGGTGGATACTGGCTCCGAGGTGGTGTAGGATGTCTCGACCCAGTAAGGGAATTGGGCAGGAGGGAGTAACTAGGAAGGAGTGTGTAAAAAAGGTTTTTTCAAGTCGGCAGAGTACTGGGCCGGTGGCTAATGGGTGGGATGGTTGGACGTCAATTCCCACTACGGAGACCTGGGAAGGATGTAAGGGACCGGAGAAGGAAGGAAGGAAAGAGTAGGTAGCCCCCGTGTCTACCAGAAAGGTGGTTGACTTACCCGCTACCTGGAGGGTTACCCTGGGCTTGGTGAGGGTGATGGGGGGGTGTCCGATTCTGGGCTTTCTCAATCGTCTACGAGTCCAAGCATTGCAAGATCGAAGGCCGGGGCCTCAGGTCCCTCCCAGCGTAGAGGCGCCGAGAGTGAGCCGGTGGTCCCAGGACAATCGGATTTCCAATGTCCGGCCTTTTTGCACAGTGGGCATGGCTTGCGGGGAGGACGAGGGTTGGGGCAGATTTGGGCCCAGTGGCCTTCCTGATCACATTTGTAGCAGCGTCTTGGAGGAACGCCGCCTTTTTTTGGGACCCCCTTTCTAGCCGCTGACCTCAGGGTGGCCACCAGGGCCTGGGCTTGGAGGGTAGCTGCCTCCTTGGCCTGCTGTTGGCCGGCTACCTCTGCGTCTTCTTCGCGGGAGTTAAAGACTTTAATTGCCATGTTTACCAGGTCCCGTACCAGAGTTTGAGGACCCTGTTCTGCCTTTTTAAGCTTCCTCCTGATGTCCGGGGCTGACTGAGTGATAAAATGGGTCGCTAAGACCACATCCCCGGCAGGGTCTTCAGGGGAGAGTCGGGTATGGAGCTGCATGGTCTCCGTAAGGCAGCTTTGGAAAGTGGTTGGGTTTTCGTCTTTGTCCTGAGTGATTTCCCTGAGTTTGTCATAGTTAACTACCTTCTGAGCCACCCTTTCCATGCCTTCTATAAGGCATCGGAGCATGTAATCTTGGAGTCTCCTTTCTCCCTCCCATACAGATATCCCCAGTGGGGGTTAACTAGTGGCACAGCTTCTACTCCTGTTGCAGTGGTGGCATCAGCTATGTGTGCTCGGTCTGCATAGTCTCTTGCTGCTGCTTGGGCTTGGTCATGTTCATCTGCGGTCATGGTGCAAGTTAGAATTATGTGAATGTCATGCCAAGTAAGGTCATAAGCCTGAGAGAGGTATCTGAATTCCTTTATAAATTGGGTAGGGTTAGCAGAAAAGGAGCCTAGCCTCTTCTCTATAGAAGATAGATCAGCTAGAGAAAAGGGGACATGGACCCGGACGATTCCCTCAGGTCCTGCGACCTCTGGGAGAGGAGCTAGCGTCTGGGGGGTCTGAGGGGGAGTCCAGGTAGCAGTGAGGCTGGGGTGGTTTGACCTGGTCCGTCCTGCTATAGGGGACGAAACCAGTGGAGGTTTAGAGTCGTGGTATGAGGAGAAGCGGGAGTGTATGGAGGGGGAGGGGGATTCGACACAGACGGGAGTGGGGGGTAGAGTGCTGCGGGAGTCGGGGACGGTGTAGGGACGGGTGGAGGTGCCGGACCGGGGGTGCTGTGAGCGATTCTGGAGGGATGGTTAGTGCTGAGTCCTCCAGCTCCAGCGGGGGCGAGTTGCCTGTGAGTCACTGATCCGGAACCTGTGGAGTGGAAGCTTTCGGGTCTGTTTTAGCAAGAAGAATTTGGGTGGAAGAGCAGGTCATAGAGAGCTGGGGGCGAGAGCGGAGGTACCAAAAAGCCTGAACATAAGGGATTTCAGGCCATTTACCTGTTCATTGGCAAAAATTGGTTAGATACCAAAATCAAAAGTGCCGTCCTGGGGCCAGATGGAACCATTGTCCAGAGCATAGCGAGGCCATATTTCAGTGGATAATTGGATGAGGCGTCGCTTTCTCTGTTCGGTCTGATCATACCTAATTAATGGCAATTGGAGAGAACACACCCTAAGGATGTGTTGGAGCCCGGCTTGGGGGAATTGCTGCCCATACTGATTCAGGTCCTGGTCGGAGAGGTCTCTCAAACAGGAGTCCCCGGTTGGGAGAGAACTCCGAATACAGACAGAGACAGGGGACAGGCCATCTCGGGGGCATCCCCGCCAGAGAGGCAAATCTGGGGAAGATATCCCTGGGATACCTTACAGGAGGGCCCCTTGGCGCGGCTGCGACTACAGACAGGGGTGCCCTAGGAACACCGAATAGAACAGGTAGAGGCTTACCTCACTGCCAGGCAAAGATCGGTTTGGAGGCCGGCTGGTCTGGTCAGGGAGGTCCTGGCCAAAAGATGTGGCAGACCTCCCGGGTTTCGGCACCAAGATGTAAGGTTTAATCTGAGATGTAAAATTTAATCTGACCGAAGCCAATAAGTTGACCAAGACAAGCAGGGTAAGAGTGAAAAATCGCGTTTATTGAAAGCTTTCGGGTGAGGTCCTGTGGTCCGAGAGCACAGGCTGGGGGAGTCACACCGCCTATGCCTGGCAGAGTTTCTTTATGCTGCTGTTGGACCAATCAGGTTTGTTCATGGTCGCTTGTGGCAGATGATTTTTTGAGCGGGAAGTTTGTACAGCTACACCATGGCCATTCTGAGAAGTCCTGGGTGGCCGTTATTGTCCAGCAGGATGTTAACACAGCTGTGAATTGGTAGTTCTGGTAGGTCCAGGGGACCGCTATTGTCCAACTCAGTGAGTGGGATCGGGAAAGTCCCTATTTTCCCAGCCTCAGACCTTACATATATCAGATTATATTCTTCAAGAATCCTTAAACAAAGTAAATGAACAATTAATTAATAACAGCCTCTCAAATTATTGAATACCCTATTAAAAATAATTACAAGCCACTATGATTTTTTTTTGTTCAGAAAATCTAAAACTACCTGCAACTGACACTAACAGAGAACCACAGACTTCTACTCAAAGGGAGGTCCTCAGACCAGGACCTGCAGCATCAACATCACATGGGTGATTGTGTGATTTTCAGAATCTCAAGCCCACCGGGACCTGATAATTCAGATTCTGCATTTGAACTAGACTCCTGGGTGACTTGTATGCACAGTGAAGTTGGAGAAGTGCTTGTCTAAACTAGGTGTTGTCACCTTCTCATGCTGTCAATTGAGGCAGGATATTACGTGTGTTGGGCATTGTTGATGTCCAGCAGCATTCATCAGACATTGCCAAATAGCCCCTGAGGCACAGTCATCTCTGGTTGAGAATAGCTGTTCACAGTGAAAGCTAGAGGTATACTGACAGAATTCCAATCAAAACCCCATCTCTTATCAGTTTGACCTCTGAGCGGATCAGTAATCTCATTTGAGCCCTATTCCTGCAATGGGGAATAGAGAATGAGCTTTTCTAAAAATTACATCAGACAATTCTTATAAAATGCTTAGCTCAAGTATGTGCCATAACAATATCTAAATATATCTCTTACTAGAGGCCCAGTGAACAAAAATTTGTGCACTTGTGTGTGTGTGGGGGGGGTCCATTAGCCTGGCCTGTGCCCTCTTGCAGTCTGGGAGCCCTCGGGGGTGTGTACTTGCCAGTGGGGAGCAGGCCTAAGCTGCAGTCGGACATCCTTAGCACTGCTGAGGAGGCGGGAGAGTCTCCCTCTACCACCGCTGTGCTGGCAGCCATCAGCCTGGCTTGTGACTGAGCAGACTTCCCCCTGTGGGAGTGCACTGACCACCAGTGGGCATCTTCTGCATTGAGCTTCTGCCCCCTGGTGGTCAGTGTGTGTCATAGTGACCAGTCATTCCCAGTTGTTCTGCTATGAGGGTCAATTTGCATATTAACATTTTATTATATAGGATAGAGGCCTGGTGCAAGGGTGAAGGCGGCTGGTTTGCCCTGAAGGGTGTCCCGGATCAGGGTGGGGGTCCCGCTGGAGTGCCTGGCCAACCTGGGTGAGGGGTTGAGGGCCGTTTTCAGAGGTGGTTAGGGGTGATCAGGCAGGCAGGCAAGCAAGCTGTTAGGAGCCAATGGTCCCGGATTGTGAGAGGCAGTTGGACATCCCCCAAGGGGTCCTGGATTGGAGAGAGTGCAGCCTGGGCTGAGGGACCCCCCACCCCCATGAACGAATTTTGTGCACTGGGCCTCTAGTGTTAGGATATAAAATACTTAAAACATTGCTTCCTATTGACTGCAAAATAAACATAGTTGTTAGCAGTTGTTTGGTAAGAAGTCATATTTCTACTCCATTGCTTACATTTCCAAGATTTTCTTTTTACTCCCTCAACTTTTGGAGGACTAACTCATTGTAGAAAATAACCTTTGCTTTTGGCAAAATGTAGAAGGTACCAAGGAAACAAGTTCAGGACGAGCACACAATAGGAAGGAATGACTGACATTGAGTGTGATGTTATGATGACCTCTCAGCACCAGCAATATCTGAGACACATGCTTTCCTTTGTTTTCACTTGGGGCACTTTTTCTATACATTCTATACATTGTTTTTATTTGAAATCATGTATTTAGCTCAAGATATAAACCTTTCCTGTGTAATCATGGGCCAGAAAATATTATCTTGAGAGATATAGAAAGTTTAAGCATTATCACCAGAAAACTGCATTCTACTGGAAAGTTTAACCAGGAAGGCAGTCTGTGGAATATACCTATGTTTTTCTTTTCTTATTTATTTACTAGAGGCCCAGTGCACAAAAATTTGTGCACTCAGGGTAGGGGGAGGCCTCAGCCCGGACTATGCCCTCTTAAAGTCTGGGACCCCTCAGAGGATGTCCACCTGCTGGCTTAGGCCTGCTCCCTGGGGAATCGGGCCCAAGCTGGCAGTCAGACATCCCTCTGTCAGACTGGCAGCCCTCGAGGGATGTCCACTTACCAGCAGGGAGCAGATCTAAGCTGCAGTCGGATAGCCTTAGTGCTGCTGAGGAGGCGGGAGAGGCTCCTGCCACCACCGCTGTACTGGCAGCCATCAGCCTGGCTTGTTGCTGAGCAGAGCTCCCCCTGTGGGAGCGCACTGACTACCGGGGGCAGCTCCTGCATTGAGCATCTGCCCCCTGGTGGTCAGTGTGTGTCATAGTGACCAGTCATTTCCAGTGTTCTGCTATTAGGGTCAATTTGCATATTACCCTTTTATTATATAGGAGTGCCTGGCCAGCCTGGGTGAGGGGCTGATGGCTGTTTTCAGTCTGGTCAAGACCCCCCCGTGGGGACCCTCACCCGATGGAGGTTTGGCCAGCCTGGGTGAGGGGCTGATGGATGTTTTCTGGCTGGCCACACCCCCTTTAGGGTGGGGGGTCCCCACTGGGGTTCTTGGCCAGTCTGGGTGAGGGGCTGAGGGCCATTTTTAGGCTGGCCAAGCCCCCTGGCAACGGAAGCTCCCAGCCTCTCCTTTTTTTCTTTTTTCTTTTTATTCTGGGATTTATCTACCTTCTATAATTGAAACTTTGTTGCCTTGAGTGGAGCTCAGAGCCGGCTGTGTCAGGTGGGAAGCTTGGCTTCCTCCATCACTGGGCCACCAAGCCTCCTTGCTCCAGCCCCGTGGCTGCCGGCCGCCATCTTGGTTGGGTTAATTTGCATATAGTCACTCTGATTGGCTGGTGGGCATGGCTTAAGGCATAGTGAAGGTATGGTCAATTTGCATATTTGTCTTTTATTAGTGTAGATTATCGAGGTAGCATTGGTTAATAACATTATAGGTTATAATGTTAACATTGTATGTAATTTGGCATAATTCTATTTTTCTTCTCAGTATGTATCTGAGGAATATTTAAAAACCAATTCATGAAGATATATATATATACCCTTATATTCGTTGTAGCACTATTTACAATAGTCAAGATATGTAAACAACCTCTGTGTCCATTGATGTGTGAATCAACAAAGTGGTACATATATACACTGGAATACTACTCAGTCAAAAAAGATTAAGTATTGGCATTTGCAACAACATCAATCAGGAGAGTACTATCGTAAGTGAAATAAGTCAGAGAGAAAAGGATAATAATCATGTGATTTCACCTCTTTTTCTTTAGTGACCCACTTTTAGTTTTCTTAGAATTGACTTAATTTCCTCTTTTATGCTGTCAATCCATCACCTTTTACCTGGGAAAGAGATAAAACTAAAATGATGGAAATGGCCAAGAATAAATAAACAAATAATAATAAAAACATCAAGTCTTTTCTTAGTTTTTCTAAATTTTTTACTTGAAATATTTCAGACCTATGGAAATTTGAGGAACATCTATGTACCTTTCATCAATTATTGTTTTGCCACATTGATCTATCTCTTTATGCATACATTAACACACACTTTCATTTAATATCAAATTTACAAACTTATGTAATATATGAAACTCACATAACATAAATTAAATACTTTCATGGTGTACAATTTAGTGGCATTTAGTACATTTGCAATATGCACTAATCCTTCTATCTAGTTCTAAAACATTTTCATCACCCCAAAGAAGACTCCATGCTCATTAGGTAGTCATTTCCCACCACCCTCTTCCAATCCTGGCAAACACCAACCTACTGTCCGTCTCCACAGATTTACCTACACTGGATATTTCATATAAATAGACTTTTCCAATATAAAACCATTGTGTCTGAATTCTTTTACCTAGAATTTGTTAGAGATTCATCCATGTTGTAGCATTGTTATTGGCTGAATTATATCTCCTCAAAATTCATGTTGAAATCCTAACCCCCAGGACCTCAGAATATGACTATACTTAGACAAAGGGTCTTTACATTGTTTTATGCTTTTGTTGTTAATCCGAGGATATTTTTCCATTGATTTTTAAGAGATTGGAAGAGAGAGGGAAAGACAGAGAGAAACATTGATGTGAGATGTGAGAAAAACACATTGATTTCATGCAAACAGCCATCAGCCCCTCACCCAAGCTGGCCATACATCATGCGGTGAGGGTACCCGCTGGGGGGCTCAGCCAGCCTGAAAACGGCCCTCAGCCCCTAGCCCAGACTTGCCAAACCTTCATGGGGTGAGGGTCCCCAGTGGGGGGCTTAGCCAGCCTGAAAACAGCCTTCAACCCCTCACCCAGACTGGCCAGGGACCCCAGCAGTACCCCTCACCCTGAAGGGGCTGTGGCCAGCCTGCAAACAGCCCTCAGCCCCTCACCCAGGATGGCCAGGTCACCAGCAGGGACCCCCACCCTGAAGGGGCTGTGGCCAGCCTGCAAACATCCCTCAGCCCCTCACCCAGGCTGTCCTGGCACCCCAAGAGGGACCCCTACCCTGAAGGGGCTGTGGCCAGCCTGCAAACAGCCATCAGCCCCTCACCCAGGCTGGCCAGGCACTCCTATATAATAAAAGGGTAATATGCAAATTGACTCTAACAGCAGAATGACTAAGAATGACTGGTCACTATGACACACACTGACCACCAGGGGGCAGATGGTCAATGCAGGAACTGCCGCCTGGTGTTCACTGCACTCCCACAGGGGGAGCTCTGCTCAGCCACAAGCCAGGCTGATGGCTGCCAGTGCAGCGGTGGTGGTGAGAGCCTCTCCTGCCTCCTCAGCCACTCTAAGGATATCTAACTGCAGCTTAGGCCTGCTCCTCGCTGGCAAGTGGACATCCCACGAGGGCTCCTGGGCTGCCAGAGGGATGTCTGACTGCCAGCTTAGGCCTAATCCCCCAGAGACTGGGCCTAAGCCAGCAGGTGGTCATCCCCCGAGGGGTCCCAGACTGTGAGAGGGCACAGGCCAGGCTGAGGGAGCCCCCCCCCCTCCCCCCGAGTGCACAAATTTTTTGTGCACCAGACCTCTAGTGTAAGGATAATTGATAAGAGAAGGACGGTATTCAAAGTGAAGGTGAAAGTTGTCTTCAGAGAGAAGGGAAATGGTGTGAATGATGTGGCAATGTGGAAAAAGTGCATGCTAATTTATGTGTGGTTCAGAGGGTGCAGTTCACAGAGTAATCACAATGACTCAGATTTTCTCTGTGAAATATGTGGTAAGAATATTTGCTGAGAAATGGAGAAGGGATAGAAGATTCAACAGTGAAACCAGTGCTTGTGGAGGATGGATGAACAGGTGAAAGATATACAGGACTTCCTGGGAGTATAGTAGGCTCCTTTTGAAAAAAAATATTTTAAAATACGTTTTTATTTTTTGAGAGAGAGAGTGAGGAAAGTAGAGGGATAGAGAGCTAGAAACATCGATTGCCTGCTTCCTGCATTCCCCTTACTGGGGATCAAACCTGCAACTTAGGAGTGTGCCCTGACTGGGAATTGAACCCAGGACCTCTTGGTTTATGGGTCAATGCTCAACCACCGAGCCACAGTAGGTGGGCATAGTAGGCTCCTTTAAATGGGAAAGAAGATTCAAGGGGTTTAATGGAAGATGGAAGAAGAGCTGAGAAACTGTAAGAGAACATTCTATGTCTAAAAAAAATTGTAAAAAGAACTTGGTAAATCTAAACTACTGGTGTTTCTTAGTAATCAGTGCCATGAATTATCCCATGCAATGATGGTTTTTTTTTAAATTAAATCTTTATTGTTCAGATTATTACATTTGTTCCTCTTTTTTTCCCCCCCATAACTCCCCTCCTCCCAGTTCCCGCCCCACCCTCCACCCTCACTCCCCATCCACTGTCCTCTTTCATAGGTGCACGATTTTTGTCCAGTCTCTTCCCGCATCTCCGACCCCTTTCCCCCCCAGGAATAGTCAGTCCATTCCCTTTCTATGTCCCTGATTCTATTATGATCAACAGTTCATTCTGTTCATCAGATTATTTATTCACTTGATTCTTAGATTCACTTGTTGATAGATGCATATTTGTTGTTCATAATTTGTATCTTTACCTTTTTCTTCCTCTTCCTCTTCTTAAAGGATACCTTTCAGCGTTTCATATAATCCTGGTTTGGTGGTGATGAACTCCTTTAGCTTTTCCTTATCTGTGAAGCTCTTTATCTGACCTTCAATTCTGTATGATAGCTTTGCTGGATAAAGTAATCTTGGTTGTAGGTTCTTGGTATTCATCACTTTGAATATTTCTTGCCACTCCCTTCTGGCCTGCAAAGTTTCTGTTGAGAAATCAGCTGACAGTCGTATGGGTATTCCCTTGTAGGTAACTGAGTTTCTTTCTCTTGCTGTTTTTAAGATTCTCTCTTTATCTTTTGCTCTTGGCATTTTAATTATGATGTGTCTTGGTGTGGTCCTCTTTGGATTCCTTTTGTTTGGGGTTCTCCGCGCTTCTTGGACCTGTAAGTCCATTTCTTTCACCAGGTGGGGGAAGTTTTCTGTCATTATTTCTTCAAATAGGTTTTCAATATCTTGCTCTCTCTCATCTTCTGGCACCCCTATAATTCTGATGTTGGTACGCTTGAAGCTGTCCCAGAGGCTCCTTACACTATCCTCACATTTTTGGATTCTTTTTTCATTTTGCTTTTCCGGTTGGGTGTTTTTTGCTTCCTCGCATTTCAAATCATTGACTTGATTCTTGCGCTCCTCTGGTCTGCTGTCGGGAGTCTGTATAATATTCGTTATTTCAGTCCGTGTATGCTTAATTTCTAGTTGGTTCCCCAATATAAGATCGAGGGTCTCATTAGTTTTCTTGTAGATCTCATTAAGTTTATCGGCGGCTTCTAAACAGTTCTTGAGAGACCTTAAAAGTGTGGTTCTGAACTCTATATCTTCCATTGACAATTTTGTCCTGTTTCTTTGTCTCCGCATTTTGTTATGCTTCCTTGGTGCACCCCCTAGTGGTCTTTGTTCGTAGTCTTATAGTTAAACCTTGATTGTTGTAGCTAATCTTCTTTATTTTCTATTTCTTTTTGCATTATTCTTTCATCATTCTAATTTATTTTATTTTCCTATTTTTTAAATTAATTTTTAAAATTTATTATTATTTCATTCTTCTCTTTCTCTTTCTTCTTATCCACTCATCCTCTTCCTATTTCCTCTATACTGAACTATCCCCTCTGGCTGGCTCAACGCTTAAGCCCAGGGCACTGCAACTACATGAGCAGCAGTCTAGTGAGCGGTCTGCCCCCATCCGAGACGCAGCAGCCCCATGAGAAGCCTGGCACAGTCTGAGGAGCGGCAGCCTCACATGGCCTGCCCCTGTCCAAGGAGCAGTAGCCTTGCACAGCCCACACCCATCTGAGGAGCAGCAGCCACATGAGCAGCCCACTCCCATCTGAGGAGCAGCAGTCTTGCGAGCAGGCTGACCCTGCCCAAGGAGCACCAGCCATTTGTGCAGCCCATCCCTGTCTGAGGAGTGGCAGCTGTGCAGAGCCCGCCCCCATCCAAGGAGCAGGAGCTGCGCAAGCAGCCTGACCACGTCTGAGGAACAACAGCCTCATAAGCATCCCACCCTCACCAGCCAGAGGAACAACCACTGCTGTAAGCATAGCCCACCAGAGGAGCCACCACCAACTGAGGAGCAGCTGCTGCTATGACTGCCCAAGGAGCAGCCCCTGCATAACTCAACACCTAGATCCTGTGGTGAGAGAAAAAATAGGGATACAAGGAGACCCCCAGAGGAAAGAAAAGGATGAATTGCCAGAAAAGCAGCTAAATGAGACATGCAACATGTCAGAAAAAGAATTCAGAATAAGTGTCATACAGTTCATAAACCAGATGGATGAAAAAAATCAACAACTTAAGTAAGAATTGAGAAGAAATAAAGAGTGATATAGCTGCAATAAAAAACACAATGGAAAGTCTCAACAGTAGAATAGGAGAAGTGGAGGACCGAATTAGTGAATTAGAAGACAGAGAAGCAAAACACACCCAAAATGAGTTGCACTTAAAGAAAAAAATTTCAAAACATGAGGAGAGCCTAAGGGAGCTTTGGGACAACATGAAACAAAGCAACATATGAATAATAGGGGTGACAGGATGACAGAAAGAGGAACAAGGGTTAGAAAACCTATTTGAAGAAATAATGTCAGAAAACTTCCCTGATGTGGGGAAGAAGAAAGTCAAAATGTCCATACTACCCAAAGCAATCTATAAATTCAATGCAATCTCCATTAAAATACCAACGGCATATTTCACAGACCTAGAACAAACTCTCCAAAAATTCATCTGGATTAAAAGAAGAACTCGATTAGCTGCAGCAATATTGAGAAAGAAGAACAATGTTGGAGGGATCACAATACCATATATCAAGCTATATTACAAAGCCACTGTTCTCAAAACTGCCTGGTACTGGCACAAGAACAGACATATAGACCATTGCAACAGAACAGAGAACCTAGAGATCAGCCCAAGTGATTATGCTCAATTAATATTTGAGAAAGGAAGCAAGAGCAAACAATGGAGTCAAGACAGTCTCTTCAATAAATGATGTTGGGAAAATTCGACACATACTTTCAAAAAAAATGAAACCAACTTACAACATACACAAAAATAAATTCAAAATGGATGAGGACTTAAACGTATTATGGGGAACCATAAAAATCTTAGAAGACTCTGTAGTAGTGGTTCTCAACCTCTGGCCCTTTAAATACAGTTCCTCATGTTGTGACCCAACCATAAAATTATTTTTGTTGCTATTTCATAACTGTAATGTTGCTACTGTTATGAATCATAATGTAAATATCTGATATCCAGGATGGTCTTAGACGACCCCTGTGAAAGGGTTGTTCGACCGCCAAAGGGGTTGCGACCCACTGGTTGAGAACTACTGCTCTATAGGCAGAAAAATAGCAGACATATGTCATAGCAATATCTTTACTTATACAGTTCCTAGGGCAATGGAAACTAAGGAGAAAATAAACAAATAGAACTACATTAAAATAATAAGTTTCTGCACAGCAAAAGAAGCTATCAACAAAACAACAAGAAAGCCCACTGCATGGGAGAACATATTTGCCAATGTTATCACTGATAAGGTTTTAATCTCCAAAATTTACAAAGAACTCATACAACTTAACAAAAGGAATATAAACAATCCAATAAAAAAATGGTCAAAGGACCTAAGTAGACACTTTTTGAAAGAGGACATACAGAACGCAAGAGACATGTGAAAACATGCTCAAAGTCACTAATCATATGGGAGAGGCAAATCAAAACAACAATGAGGTACCATCTGACACCTGTCAGCATAGCTATCAACAGATCAACAAATGACAAGTGCTGGAGAGGATGCAGAGAAAAAGGAACGCTTGTGCACTGCTGATGGGAATGCAGACTGGTGCAGCCACTGTGGAAAACAGTATGGCATTTCCTCAAAAAATTAAAAATGGAACTTACATCTGTCCCAGTAATCCCACTCCTAGGAATGTATCCTAAGAAAACAGAAACACCAATCAGAAAGGATATATGCACCTCTATGTTCATAGCAGCACAATTTACAATAGCTAAAGTTTAGAAACAGCCTAAGTACCCATAAGCAGACGAGTGGATTAGAAAACTGTGGTACATCTACAAATGGAATTCTATGCTGCTGTAAAAAAAGAAGGAATTCTTACCATTTGCAACAGCATGGATGGAACCAGAGAACATTATGCTAAGCAAAATAAGGCAGTCAGAGAAAGATAAATATCACATGATCTCACTCATTTGTGGGATATAATGAACAACATAAACTGATGAACAAAAATAGAACCAGAGACTCAGAACCATCAAACCGACTATCTAACCTATGAGGGAAGGTGGGGAGTGAGGAGGTAAGAGATCAAGCAAAGGACTTTTATGCATGCATATGGGTAAAACCAATGGACACAGACAGGAGGAGTGTGAGGGCTTATGCTTGGGTGACAGGGTGGTGAGGGAGAGGTCAATTGGGGGAAAACGGAGACTCACGCAATACTTTAAACAATAAAGAATTAAAAAAGAGAAAATGAAATTTAAGACATGATACTTAAAAATAATATCAATCAGAGAAAGGAGAAATATATAAATATCTGTAGGGTTTCATGTACAAGGTCCAAATTTGTAAGCCTAAAAAGATATCATATATTTTAAATACAACTAAGGATAATTTTATTTTAAAAAAGTGCTAATGTGCAAAAGTCAAGATGAATACAGTTCCTCAGGAGTAAGAGCAAAATATATATTTTCTAACTGAGACCATTGCTAATGGTTAAGGAATCAAAGAGTAAATTCAGTGGGAGACATCCTATGGCATCTCCTGCTATATAAACAGGTTGTCCAGTGTTTTGGCATGAGGTACTCTATCAGTTAGTGAAGTGCTCTGGGAGGGGCGTCCGACATGGCTCCGGTGGAGAGGGTGTATTGCTCAGACTCTGTTTTGGTTTTCCTGACCCCTTTCCACCATTTCCTGTATTGCTTCCGGACCTGCAGAGGCAAAGCATGCTCTGAGTCAGCTCACCGAGAGGAGTGAGAGTGGAAAGAGTCCTGGGTGGGAGGTGGACAGTGATACCTGCTGGCTGAGGAGACAGTACACCAGGAAGATGAAGACACCCTGCAGGCTGTTGATGATGGTGAAGAGATAGGCCATGGTGTGAGCAGCTGGACCCACCTGCAGGATTCCCAGACACCACGTGCAGCCCAAGATGAAGAGCTGAGCTATCGCTTTAAATGTCAGCATCCTTAGTAGGAAGAGAAGAGAGGCCCATGGTGCACCCAGAGCAACAGAATTAAGGCCATTCTCATCTCCACCCAATGAATGCTCCTGCCTTCCCCTGGGGGTGATGAGTTTTCAGACTGCATTGTGATCAGCTTTGACCTTTACTATCAATGGTTCTCCACAATAGAAATGCTACTTGGGTCCAGGATGGCATTTTGATTCAATTGAGTCGGGTTGTGACACTTCATAATGTAAGTTTCAAAAAAATATTCTATAATGCTCCATGGTGATGCCTAATTTTATCTAACTAACATTACTAAGTGTGTTCTGTGCATCAGGCTGTGTGCTGGGGCCTGGACATTAAAGTCACAGAGGCAAGATTCCCATTTTCATAAAGGTCACAGGCTATTCCAATGACTAATACAGCGGAATAATGACATGCAAAATGTAGAAAGGACCCTGGAGAGGGGTGAGAAGGAGCCTGACTGAGAGTGGGCATGGAAGTGCAGACTGGGTTGTGGGAGGAGTCACAGATTTTTCTAAGTGCATACAGGTTCTTTGTACTTTTGTTGTAGGACTGCTGACAAAGTCCAAAGAATGTTTATCAACCAATGTCAATTCCTCCTGTTGCTGAGGGAGTTACAAGATGGGATTAGAGACAGAACACTGTGGCTGGGAAGTCAGCAGCCCACCACTGAATCCAAGCTGGCTGCCATTGGAGGACAGCTGCATCTCTTTACTCTGGGTTCCCTCAGAAGACCCCGAGAAGGGACGTCAGGGCTGCTGAGGCACATGGATTTGCTCTTGGGACCACACATGTCTGTGAGGTTGTCACCCTCTTCTCTATTTTACCTTGTATTCTTGAGGGTGGACACATCACTGTTGAGTGAAGAGAGTTTGCGTTTCAAAATCCAGAGGGTCATCAGAAAGAAAGTTAGATTGACCTTCAGGAAAACACACAAGGTTTAGTGAATAACATTTTAGTTTGTTATCTCTAGTCTAGCCTGTCCAGCAGCAATTGCACACTTAAGTAGTTTTTATATTTAGTAAGAGTGTTTGAGCTTGTAGTTTTAGGAGGAGTCTTAGAAAACCAAAGCAAACCCAAGACAACCCAGGGACATTCTTGCTCATGTCATCCTCTTGCCTCCTTATAATTCTAATTACACTCAGTTGAGTGTTAAGGATGCTCTGATGTCTTCACTCACAAAGAGGATGGCGCAGACTGGTCCAAGGAAGCCCCATATAAATCCCTTTTCTGGGTGGAGCCAGCAGCTAAGAAAGAGAGAGAATTAAAATGCATTGGTCCTTAGAAATGTAGAAAAATTAATGCCAATTCATTCATTAATTTATTCATCAACAAACATTGAGTGTCTTTTCTGTGATAGGCTCTGTGATTGGCTTTGAAGATACTGTCATGAAGAAAGTAAGCATGGTCTTGAATCCCACACATCTCACAGATAAAGAAACGGGAATTTGCCCTTACCGAGCAGGTGTTCCATAAAGGTGAGGCCTGGATGCTGCAGAAATGGCCACAATAACAGCTGGGACTCCGTAGCCCACAGGGAGCATGAACTTCTTGATGAACCTGCTCACACTGGAGTAGTTGACCACCGTCAGGTTGCGTGCAGTGAGGAAGAGGTGCAGGCCCTCCAGCAGCATCCAGGTGAAGGAGGCCAGGTAGAGGTAGTGTAAGGCACCTGCGATGATTGCACACAGCACCTGGGGAGGAGTGAGAGTCACCAGGTGGGATTGCCAGGGTGGACCATGGCCCCAAGACCTCTCCTATACCTTGCCATTTGGGAGAACTCTGTTGAATATGAAGGAATTGTCAAAAGAAGATGTGATTGCCCTGGCTGGTTTGGCTCAGTGGATAGAGCATCAGCCTGCCGACTGAAGGGTCTGAGGTTTGATTCCAGTCAAGGGCACATGCCCGGGTTGTAGGCTCAATCCCCAGTTGGGGGTGTGCAGGAGGCAGCCAATCAATGATTCTCATCATTGATGTTTCTATCTCTCTCTCCCTCTCCCTTCTTCTCTGAAATCAATAAAAATATATTAAAAAGAGAGAAAAAAAGAAGAAGGTATAATTTCTAGTTTGGTCAATGTGAAATTGGCTACTCACCCCTCTAAATTTCCCCAGACCCAAAGTCATTTTATTAATGACTTTGCAATGCAAAGTGCACTCCTCATTCCACGGTCAGGGCATGCTTCCTTTGGGACAGTGTTGTTACCTTAGGCTCAGTTCTGTCGATGGCCGTGAGGAAGAGCAGGTGGGCCAGGAAGAGGCAAAGAGAGAGCTGCAGGTGGAGTGAGGTGCTGGTGTTCTGGATGGCTTTGCACAGCAGGAAGGTGAGGGCCGCCAGGAGGAGGCACAGTAGAGAGAGGCTCAGCCCCACATAGGTGATCACAGCCAGGGCGGGATCCTCCTCCTGGGACCCAGGAAAGAGGAGAGAGCAGTCACACTCACCTAATCTGGGTTAATGACCCTTCTACCATTTTCAGTTTGGGCAGAGTTCAACAAAATTAGGAGTGGAGGAGCCAGGTAAATTTGTGATGTTTATGGACACTATTAGAATTCTAGGGGGTCCTGAACTGATTAAATTTAGACCCTGTAAACATTGAGGGATAAGAGAGTCCTCATTCAGGACCAAGCCCTGGAAATCATAGGGTTGATTTTTCTTCACGACTATGCTTATAGGTTATCATGTGACAGTCAGAGAGGCACATGACTCCATGTTGAGCACCATCCTCCATTCCTATGACGTGATACTGTGTGACAGTGTCTGTATCTGGAGACTCGATGTCCTGGGATCATCTCCCCCGCTTGTACTTACTCGCATCATCCCTGCAGCACCTGTTCCTTACAGATTTAAATCCTTGGTTAAAGAAGGAAAAGTACTCATGATGGTGGTAGCTTGAAATTAATATTTCCTGCCTATTATTTATGATTTATTTATTTATTTATTTATTTATTTACTTATTTATTTATTTTTAAGATATATTTTTATTGATTTCAGAGAGGAACGGAGAGGGAGAGATAGAAACATCAATGATGACAGAAAATTATTGATTGGCTGTCTCCTGCAGTTCCCTGCTGGGTTTTCAGTCTGCAACCAAGGCATGTGCCCTTGACCAGAATCAAACCTGGGACCTTTAAGTCCATACGCTGGTGCTCTATTCACTCAGCTAAACTCACTAGGTTTCCTGCCTATTTTTTAAAGATTAAAATTTTCCTTGCCTCATTTTTCAAATCATCTTAAATCCATAACGATACATTTTAAAAATTAATTTTAGGATAAATAGGTGAGAAAAGAAAGAGAGAGAGAGACAGAGAGAAAAAAGAAATATGAAAATGATAAAGAATATGGAGGTTAAATGTTCAAAGTTAGTACATCTGATAAAGAGCAATATGTTATTATTTACATGATTTTTATTATTGCAATAAATCTGCAAGATTGACATTACTTTCTAAGTAAATGTTTACAAATAAATAGCAAGCTCTCCAGGTGATTTTGACACATACTAGGTTTTGAGCATCTTTGGTGTAAGGAAATAAACTAACTCCTCTACCTCATAAAGAGCTCCCAGATCCATCAGAAATGCTTCAACAGGTCAATAGAAAAATGGACCAAAAAGTGAACAACTTGTTTCCAGAAACAGAACTACAAATCGCATTTAAATGAAGATATTCCATTCCATTCATAATGAAAGACATACAAATTTCCTAATATAACAATATAATTATATTTAACTCTCAGATGGATAAAGATCCAAAACTTTGATAATGACCTTGTGAGAGTGTGAGGAATCATACAGCTTCAGGTAATGCTGGTAGGAGTGTCCACAGGTGTCACCTCTATATGCTAAAATATGGAAAAATTTGCCAATATAGGTCAGGGATAAAAGTAAACAGAGCTAAAGGTAATATTTTATTTTATGCTTTCAACTAAACAATTTAATTTTTTCTGCCTTTCTGTATATGCTTCTTGCCTTAAAACACAGTACTAAGGATGAAGAGATCCTGTTATGCAATACCCATATCTTTTTTTTTCTTTTTCTTTTTTAAGAGATGAGCAGTGCAATTTAGAGACATATCAGCATTCTATATTTGGAATAGGGAAGTATTTTCAATGTTCTTGTCTATCATAAGTGTTGAGAAAAATCCATGTTTTCCCCATTTAAAAATACTGATAAAGATCACCTCTTTCTTCATGCAATAAAAGTCAGGTTAAAACACTTAAGTATACTTTAGATCTTCTGTTTTGTAAGCATCACCGGAGGAAATACCACAAGAATGGCATTGACATATTTAACAGATTTGGAGGTAAGTCTACCTGTGAATCTTGGAGCTGTGTCTCTAGGTGTCAGTGTGCATGCATGCAAGTGTGAGTCACCTTTAGCTTTGCAGAGGCCAAATAACTGGAGTGTTGCCAAGTAGTTAGCACATTTTTATTTGAGTTCTTAAGTCACCAGGGGAAGTAAACTTTTCACTGTACCATGAAAAAAAATTTGACATAGTATGCATACTAACTAGATACTCAAACAAGAAAACAATGCAGTGTGTCTAAATAATTACAACTTTATTTGTAGTAGGAAATGATCTTGAAACAAAATTCCCACTATGAGAAGATTTGATATGTAATTTATAGCACATGCATACAATGAAATGCACTGGAAAAAAAATAATGGAGTGTCTTTTTGTAGATTGGAATAGAATAATCTTTTAGAGATAATAAATAAAAACAAAATGCACGGCCATGAAAAATAACACTATGTGAGTAAAAAAAGAGGAACAAAGAATACAAGCGACATCAGAGTAATGGCAGCAGGAGAGAGGCCCTTGTCCTCTGCCTCTGAAATTTCAAGAAGTTAACCAACTATAATTCAACATACAAATCCCTGCTCAACGCGGATGCATGCCTAAGAGACCCGGGCTTTGAAACATCTAAAAGTGGGCAACCAGGAATAAATGGGGAGATGAGAAGAGAGGACCTGCAGATGCAGCCCCTGGCTGGCTGGGAGAGGGTAGTAAGCTGGTGGTAGTATGTGCTTCCTTTGGCCGGGAGGAACAGAGAGCTGCAGGGGCTGGAGGTTCCTGGGGGTGCAGCCCAGCAGTGTGAGCTGTGAGGGAGTGTCTGAGTCAGCAGATCCCTGACAGAGCATGTGGTTCTGCCATGTGGCTCCCCGCTGTCCAGCTGGTGGTGATGTTTCAGACAAAGAAACAAAACCACAGAGTTCTGCCACCACTTGAATTCCCAAAACTCACCTCCCTTCGCCTTTAGAGTTGGGTCCAAGAGCATACTATCTGTGAACCAAGAGCTATTGCAGGAAAACCACTGTTTCCCTTTGTGACATCTCCAGGAAGGGTGCTTGGGATGGAACCCCATAGAGATCAGGGGTTACCATTATGGTAAGGGCAAAAAACCCCCATCCCCAAGCAGCATAGCTGTACTGTCTTACAGAAGCAGCAGTGGTTCAACACTGGGAGATCACAGAGGTAAAACAATCTTGCAATTCAGCACTACCTACTGGAAAATATTAGAAAGACCTCTTCAGAGATAAATGCATAAGCAAAGGAGGACAGCAAATACCATGAACAAGGAAAGTAATGAGGATGACCAGATAGAAAATGTAAAATCTCCAGAAAGCAAGCTGGAACACATGGAAATATCCTATACAGTGGGGCCTTGACTTACGAGTTTAATTCGTTCCGTGACAGAGCTCATAACTCAAAGTACTCATATGTCAAATCAAAAAGTGAACTAGTGAGACACGTGCTGCTGGGCTGATGTTGTGGCGTTCACTGTGACGTTTGCTGCGCCAACTAGCAGTGGGGTATCTGAAGCTGGCTCATAACCCGAATTTTAGCTCACAACTCAAAGCAAAAAATTGGCCGAGAGACTGCTCATATCTCAAAAAACTTGTTAGTTAGGACACTCGTAAGTCATGGCCCCACTGTATAATAAAAGCCACGTGACAGAAACGGCAGAATGACCAAAACAACCAGAGACCAGAACAACTGCAGCCTGCAAATTGCCCGATGCCCCTTGCCCCGGCCAGCCCCACTCCCCAGCAGGGACCCCCACCCCAATCGGGGGCATGGCCAGCCTGCAAACCACCAGCAGCCTCCCGCTCCAGCCAGCCCCGTCCCCCAGCGGGGACCCCCACTGCAATTGTGGGTATGGCCAGCCTGAATAATGCCAGCAGCCCCTTGCCTTGGCTGGCCCCGACCCCCAGTGGGGACCCCCACCCTGATGGGGGGCATAGCCAGCCTGAAAACCACATGAGGCACCTCGCCCCATCTAGCCCTGTCCCCCAGTGGGACCCCCACCCTGATTGGGAGTGTGGCCAGACTGCAAATTGCCGGTGGCCCTCATCCTGGCTGGCAAGCTCTGATCCCCCGATGGCAAATGGTGAACCAGGGTTGGGTGATGGCAGGGGGTGGACCAGCTGCTGGCAGCTGTGGAAGATGGCCCTGATCATAGGCCAGGTCTAGGGACCATACCCCCACACAAATTTTGTGCACTGGGCCTCTAGTGTGATATAAATGACAGAGATTTCAAGATTGCAGTTCTGAATGTACTCAATGAGATGTGAGAAAATACAGACAGGCAACTCAGTGCACTCAGAAAACAAATCAATGAACAAAATGAGTACTTTACCAAACAGACCAAAACTTTAAAAAATAACCAATCAGAAATCCTAGAAATGAAGCATGCAATTAAGGAGATTAAGAGTGAACTACTGAGCATAGAAAACAGAGCCAGCCAGATGGAGGAAAGAATTCATGATATTGAAGACAGGAATCTAGAAATGGTGCAGGGGGAGAAGAGAGAGACTTGAGCATAAAGAAAAACAAAAGAGCTCTATGAGAACTATCTGACTCCATCAGAAAAAGAAATAGTAGAATTATAGGTATTCTGGAGGAGGAGGAGAGGGAGCATGGAATGGAGAGTCTATTCAAACAAGTAGTGGATAAGAACTTTCCAAACCTATAGAATGGACTAGATCCTTGAATCAAAAAAGCAAACAAAATTCCTAGTTATCTCAATCCAAAGAGGCACTTGGTATTGAAGTGTTAAGAATTAACGTCAAAGAAAAAAATCTCAAAGCAGCCAGTGAACTACAAAGGAAAACCCATCAGAATTTTATCTGACTTCTCAACAGAAACTCTACAAGCCAGAAGAGAGTGGAACCAAATACTCAAACATCTGAAAGAGAGAAATTACCAGCCACGAATAATATATCCAGCAAAATTATCCTTTCAATATGATGAGAAATAAGATGTTCCCAGACATACAGAAGATAAGGGTTTTATTATTTTTTTTCACCAGAAAACCTCCATTGCAGGAAATACTCAAGAAGGTTATTCTACCTGAAACAAAGATCAAACGTCACAACTCTATGAGTGAGATCACCAAAAACTTACAGCTTAAACAGGGATAATTTGTGACAACAAAACCATAAAGGGGAGGGGAAAAGGACTGAACTGGCAAAGAAGAATGAAGATCAGACACACTCAAAAGAAAAAAGGCTACTGTATATAAGCAAATTTATTTTTTATAAACCTAATGGTAACCACACACAAAAAATCTCAAACCTGGACACGCAGCTTAAAAAAAGAGGGAACAGAGGGAAGAAGTGTGGAATATCACCAAACAAAAACAACAGACAGAGACACAAACGAAAAGCACCAATGGAGGCACAGAGCCACCAGAAAATAAAAGACAAAATGGCTATAGAAAAGCCTTAGACATAAATAATTACCCTAAATATAAATGGTCTGAATTCACCTATAAAGAGGCACAGAGTGGCAGAGTGGATCAAAAAACAAAAGTCAACCAAATGCTGCAAGAGACACATCTAACCTGCAAAGACAAAGGTAGATTCAAAGAAGATGGGTAGGAAATGATTCTCCAAGCATATCCAAAGAAAAGCAGGTATAGCCATACTTATGTCTGACAAAATAGATTTTAAAATAACAAAGATAACAAGATACAAAGGTAGCCACTTTAAAATGGTCAAGGGTACACTACATCAAGAAAACATAACACTTCTTAATATATATGCACCCAATCAAAGAGCACCGAAATAATCACAGAATAATAACAACTAATCACAGAATTAAAGGGAGAAACAGATCAACACAATCATAGTGATGACTTTAATACTCCAATGACAGCTCTAGACAGACCAACCAAACACCAAATCAATAAAGAAATATCAGTCTTAAATGAAACACTAGATCAAATGGACATAGTTGACATTTAAAGAACCTTTCATCCCAGGACATCAAATTATACATTTTTCTACAGTGCACATGGAACATTCTCAAGGACAGACCATATGTTGGGTCACAAAACTAGCATTAAGAAATTTAAGAAGATTGAATTATACCAAGCATATTCTCCGACCACAATGCCTTAAAATTAGAAGGCAACTGCAAAATCGGGCCAGAGTGCCTCCGTGGTTGAGCATCGACCTATGAACCAGGAGGTCAGGGTTGGATTCCCAGTCAGGACACATGCCTGGGTTGCAGGCTTGATTCCTAGTCGGGGGCACACAGGAGACAGCTGATCCATGATTCTCTCTCTCTCTTATCATTGATGTTTTTATATCTCTCTCTCTTTTCCTTCATCTCTGAAATCAATAAATATATATATAAAGAAATCAACTGTAAAAAGGAAGTAAAGAAACCCACAAATATGTGGAGATTAAACAACATACTGGAATTAAATCTGCAACCCTTCAGTGCATGGGATGATGCTCTAACCACTGAGAACACTGGCCAGGGCTGGAGAATATCTCGATGTGAGGGAGCTTCTGCTGCTGGCCTCCAGTTAAGAGCATAGACACATTGTGAGAGGGCCTGCAAGAGGGCCACATAAGAAGGAATGCAGGGAGGCCCTAGTAGCTGAATGTGACTCTTGCTGCCAGCTAACAAGAGTGTAAAACCTCAGTCCTACAAACATAGGGAAGTGAATTCTGCCAGCAACCAGGGAGCTCAGAAGAGAACAGAAATCCTCAGATGAGAGGCTTGTGTAAGACCCTGACCGGACAACCCAGGTGCACCATGTTTATTTGTTGACCCACATAAATTGCAGAATAATAAATTATGTTTTTAAGGTGCAGCATGCATGGGAGTTTATTACATAGCAATAGACATTGAACAAAGTCCCTTCTCAAGGCTCTCACCTGCACATCATAGTGGGCCATGAGGACGGCAAAGCTGCTGAGGTGGCTGCATTGGCAGGTGGTGCTGGTGTCTATAGTACCCACCCTCCAGCAGCCTTTGGTGGACCAATGACCACTTCCATTCTGGCCAGGCTCCCAGAAGACACAGAACACCTTCTTCCTTGGCCCCGGGGTCACTGACTATAGGAACAGGGCAAGGTGTGAGCTGGTGATTAGGTGCTCAGAAATGCTGACCCAAATCCTGCTTGTGATGGGCATTCCTGGGGAGATGATGCACCCATGGGAGAGCCCCTGAACCCCAAGACTATGTCCAGGTCTCAGGCCTCTTCCACACCCACACCCCCTTTTCAGCAGCACTCACATGCTTGAAGACAAAGGTGACTGGGGAGCTGAGGTTCTGGGTGTCCGTATTGCTCACAAAGGCAGATATGACATCTGAGAGCAGGACGGGGGAGACTTCCTGCAGCAGGCCCTTGTGTGTCTCATGCAAAACTGACTGCTTCTCAGTTTCCAGGACCAGGGGGGCCTCAACCAGCAACTTGCCCATCCCTGGAGAGGAGACAAGGCCCACCACAGCAGGGCCTACGAGAGAAGGACAAGATTGACATCTTGGGTTGACCCAAAAGCCCCCCTCCTTCTCTCTTTTGACCCACTACGGCACATACTTCCCTTTAATATTTAATTCTGTTTGTCACATCCGTGGGTGTCTTGTTCCACTGTGAAGCCTCATTGACCTTCTCTTCACATCAGTCATTACCTGAGTCACCTGAGTCCTGCACCACATCCCAGTTCACCAGCATCTTCGCCTGATGAACACTCAGGGTGACATTCTTGTCTCCTTGCTCCTTCACCTCCAGGGACAGTTCTGAGTTGTGGGAGTTACATAAGGGAGTTTGATTAGTAACTGTGCCAATAGTTGTTGCTATAATACCATTTGTATGTATAGACATCTTTTATATATATTACTAGTGTCCCAGTGCATGAAATTCATGCACATTAAAAGGGAATTAGAGGAAATATTTTAATATTGCTATTTTCCCTTTCTCTATAATAGAAGTGTCCGTTCGGCCCCACCTCTGTCAAGCCCCGCCCGACAGGGGATGCAGCCTCATGTCCTGGTGCCGGGGTGGGGGAGGTGCGGCCTCATGTGGGGCATGGCCCCTGGTCCCCTGGCCCTGGCATTGGGGTGGAGGGGCGTGGCCTCAGGGGGGCACAGCCTCAGGTCCCCCAGCCCTGGCAGCCAGGTGTGGGGTGCTGCCTCAGGGAGCTTGGCCTGAGGTCTCCCAGCTACAGCACCGGGGCAGGGGGTGCGAGGCCTCATGTCCCCACCCCAGCCTAGTAACACGCAGCCCCAGGTCCCTGCTAATTGGCGTTACAGCGTGATAGCGTGATGGTGTGATGACCATTTTCATATTAGCCTTTTATTATGATGATGTTACATTATCTACCAAATTTATCTATAATATTGTTACATGTATACCAAATAATGTGTATATATATATATATATATATATATATATATATATATATGCCTAATATGCAAATTGTTCCTGTGGAAATTTGACTGGGAGACCTGTCGCTTGCTATGATGTGAACTGATCATCAGGGGGTGGTGCCAAATGAAGGAAGGCCCTGGCCAGCTGCTGGCAGCAGGGGGAGGGAGGCCCTGGCCAGTAGTAGGAAGGCTCTGCTTGGCACTGATTGCCAGCCCCCTAGGGAGGCGAATTTTGTGCACAGGACCTCTAGTATATATTAGAATAATACACATATTTTGTATATGATATATATATATACAGCAATCATCTGAATTTACAAAGGATTATAAGAGAAATTATGAGCAATTATTCAACAACAAATTATATAACCTGAATGAAATAAATTCTTACAAAGCCATGAATTATAAAAGTACCTGAAGGACTAGAGTCTGAACAGACCTGTCACAAGTAAGGAGATTGAATTTGTAATTAAAACTTTCTAAAATGGCCCTAACTGGTTTGGTTCAGTGGATAGAGCATTGGCCTGTGGACTAAGGGTCCTGGGTTCTATTTCAGTCAAGGGCACATGCCCAGGTTGCTAGATCCTCAGTAGGGGACATGCAGGAGGCAGCCTATCAATGATTCTCTCTCAACATTAATATTTCTCTCTCTCCTCTCCTTTCCTGTCTGAAATCAATAAGATATATTTAAAAAACCCCACAACTTTCCAAAATGAAAAGTGGAGACCCGAATTTGACTAACCATTTATGGAAGAATTAACACAAATTCTTGTAAATTCCTAAAAAATACAATGAAAAGGAACACTAAGTAATTTTATGAGGCCACAGTTAGGCTAAAAACAAAACCAGAAAAAGACATCAAAAGAAAACAAAACTATAGATCATTAAGTCTTATGAACATAGATGCAAAAATCTTCAACAAAATATCAGGAATAGCTTTATCAAAGAAGGCTCAAGACTTGTCCACTGAAAGCTATAAAATTGCTAAAGAAATTTAAAAACCCTAAATAAGTTGAAAAGTATCCTGTGATTATGAATTGGAAGACAATATTGTAAACATGGCAATATTCTCAAAAGTGATCTACAGATTCAATGCAATACTAACAATACTCCAACAGCATTTCTTTTTTGCAAAAATGGAAAAGCTCATCCTAAAATTCATATGGTATTGCAAGAGGCCCCAATACCCAAGCAATATTGAAAATGCAAAACAAAGTTGGAGGACTCACACTTCCTGATTTCAGAACTTATACAGTAATCAGAGCAGTATGGTACTGCCATATGAGTAGACATATAAACCAACAAAATAAAATTGAGAGCCTAGAAATAAACCCATTTATTTATGTCAAGTAATTTTCAGCAATACCCTTCAATGAGGGAAAGAATAGTCTATGCACAAGCAAAAAATGGAAGATGGACCCATACCTCACAAAATACACAAAAATCAGGTAAAAAGGCGTCAAAGACCTACATTTAAGAGCTAAAAATAAAACAGGCCTGGCCCATGTAGCTCAGTGGTTGAGCTTTGACCCAGGAATCAAGAAGCCCCCTGGCTCGATTCCCAGTCAGGGCACATGCTCGGGTTGCAGGCTCAATCCCCTGTGGTGTGTGTGCAGAAGGCAGCCAATCAATGATGTTTCTCTCTCATCGATGTTTCTATCTCTCTATCTCTCTCCCTTCCTCTCTCTCTAAAAAAATCAATAAAAACATTAAAAATACAATAAAAATAGAAGTTAGTAGAAAACACAGGAGTAAATCTTCATGACCTGGGATTTGGCAATCAATACTTAGATATGATACAAAATGTACAACAACAAAGAAAAAAATAAACAAAATGGGCTTTATCAAAATTTAATGCACCTATTTATTAAAGTAAAAGGACTATGAAGAAAGTGAAAACAATGTATAGGATGGGAAAACATATTAGTAAATCACATGTCTCATAAGGGTCCACTAGCAAATATATAAAGAACACTTAAAACAAAACAACAAAAAGCCAAACAATGCAATTAAAACATAGGCATAGGACTTGAACAGACATTTCTCAGAAAAAAAAATACACAAATGTTCAATAATCGCACGAAAAGATATTAAATATCACTAGTCATTAGGGAAATGCAAATCAAAACCTTAATGAGTTGTCACCTGACACACTAGAAAGGCTTTAATAAAACCAAAACAAAATGGAAGTAACACATTTTGCTGAGGATGTGAAGGTTGGCACCCTTGCACATTGCTTGGGGTAGGGAGTATGTATATTTATAATGGTGCAGCCATTTTGCAAAATAGTTTGGTGGCTCCTAAAGGTTGAACATATAATTAGCATATCACTCGGCAATTCATATCCTACATATGGACCCAAAGAACTGAAGCAGTTATTCAAACAGAAACTTACACACCAATATCATAGTAACTCTATTCACAATAGTCAAAGGGTGGCAACAATTCAATGTCCATAAATGGATGAATGGATAAACAAAAGGTGGTGTATACATGCAATGGAATAGAATTTAACCATATGGTATATGCTACCATGCTGATAACCTTGAAAACAGTATGCTAGGTGAAAGAAGCTACTATAAGGTCATGTATTGTATGATTTTATTTATATGAAATGTGCAGAATTAGCTAATTCATAGAGACAGAAAACAGAGCTGGGGGTCGGGGGTGGGCGAGAATGAGAAGTAACTGCTTAGTGGGCACAGTGTTCACTTCTGGGATTATGAAAACACTTTAGAAATAGAGGTGATGGCCTGGCCGGTATGTCTCATTGGTTGAGCATCAACCCACGAACCAGGAGGTCACAGATTCTGGATCAGGGCACATGCCCAGCTTTCTGGCTAAATCCCCAGTAGGGGACATGCAGGAGATAGCCATTTTTAAAAAAATATTTTTTTTTTATTATTGATAGTATTACAGATATCACCCATTTTCCCCTCCTTTACCCCCCTCCTCCCAGCCCGTACTCCCACCCCTCTGTTTTCACTACCCTATTGTTCATGTCCATGGGCTATACATATACGGATATAGATTTTTTGGTTTATCTCATCATTGATGTTTCTATCTCTCCTCTCCCTCTCTCTGAAATCAACAAAAGCATATTAAAAAAAAATAGAGTTGATGGTTGTTCAATTCTGTGAATGTATTAAATGTCACTGAATTATACACTTGAATTAAAATGGTGGATTTTATGTTATGTGAAATTTACCTTAATAAAACAAATCACTTAAATATCAGAATAATATTAAATTGTATTCCTCCAAATTTAATAATTTGTTTTCTTTTGAAGCCATTTCTATTTTACCTTAAATTATTTAGTATAATTACTAGAGACCCAGTGCATGAAAATTCATGCTCTGGGGGTTTGCGGGGGGGGGGGGGGGGGTTCCTCAGCCCTGGCATGTGTCCTCTCACAGTCTAAGAGCCCTTGGGGGGAAATCTGACTGATGGCTAAGGTGACAGTCAGCGCGCTCACTAGCCTTGAGCCTGGCTTCTGGCTGAGGAGCACACTGACGACCAGGGGGCAGCTCCTGCATTGAACATCTGCCCCCTGGTGGTCGGTGCGTGTCATAGCAACCAGTCATTCTGCAGTTTGGTCTATTTGCATATTAGCCTTTTGTTATATAGGATTTCATCTGCTGATAATTAATATTACAATGAAACTGTTTAGTATTGATAATTTTTTTCATTTTCTTTTGATCTTTTATCTTAATATGTGTATGAGAGTAACAGGGAGGTACAAGTGTGATCACTCAGCTCTAGTGCGATGGGAAGAGGAATGAGGTGAGGAGCAGGCAGAGCAGAGCCTGGGGGCAGGTGGGGTTACTTGCCTGATCCTGCAGCTGTCCTGAAGGTCAGTGGCCCATTGGGCAGGGCCTTGCTTAGCTCTCTCAGGACGTGCTCCTGGCCAGTCAGCAGGTTAGTGGCCACACAGTGCTGCTCTGAAGGAGGCAGAGTATCCAGGTCCCCCGGGGTCTCCAGCAGATTATCCACCTCCTGTATGATGTCCTGGTGGGATGGGGACACAGAACCAGTGGATCTTGTGCCAGAGAAGCTTCAGGAAGACCCTGCCCACTCAGTTTCTGAGAACAGACCCTAGAGCCTGTCTATTTGGGGACAAAGGTGGTACCGAATGAGATTTCCTGGATCTTTGCTAATGCAATCTGCCACTCAGAGGTCAACCCCTAGTCATGACTATCAAGGACAATGCAAGCCCTATGGCCAGGACAAGAAGAAAGGTGTTAGTAGGTGTACGTGGGTCTACCAGTGAGTACAAATACTTGGTCTGCTCTTCCCACCTACCCTGTGAGACTGGGGCCTCAGAGCAGGGCATCATTGTGTTGGGGTCGGTCTCCTTCCAGACAAAGGCTTCCTTGGGTCTCTATGGGATGCCTCCACCTGCCTCCCCTGGGTCCTGTCCTTACCTGGATGGTGTCCTGGGCCGAGGCAGACTTGAAGTCTCTGAGCAGGTCCTGGATTTTTTCAAAGAAGTGGGAGAGACTCTGGGGAAAGGAGATGAGGCCTTAGAGGGCCTCATGCATGGGTCGGGGAGCGTGGGGAAATGGGTGGATGGTGGGCTGAGTGGAGACACCTTGCCTTCTGGAGTCACTCACCTGGCTCTTGATTTCAGGGGGTGGGATCCAGGTGGGGAAGGAGATCTCTGCAGGGGACAGAACAGCTGTCCATTAGGGGTGTGTGTATGTGTGTGTGTGTGTGTGTGTGTGTGTGTGTGTTGGAGGCAGGGTCTAGAGCAGCCGTGGGCAAACTATGGACCGCGGGCCGGATCCGGCCCATTTGAAATGAATAAAACTATTGAAAAAAAAGACCATACCCTTTTATGTAATGATGTTTACTTTGAATTTATATTAGTTCACACAAACACTCCATCCATGCTTTTGTTCCGGCCCTTGGGTCCAGTTTAAGAACCCATTGTGGCCCTCAAGTCAAAAAGTTTGCCCACCCCTGGTCTAGGGTCAGGACCTTCTTTCACACTGAGTAGTCCTTTGTTTATTCAGGAATCTGAGCCCCTCTCCTCTCTGTGCCCCACCCACTTCCCGTGTCCAGTCCCCCTGCCCCCACGCCTTGGCTGGAGGTGATGACACCTGCTGACTGCACATCCCTGAATGGCAGTCACAGGGGTTATGGGAAGTGTGCAGAGGGCTGACCCCCAGCAGGTCAGCCCCCACAGTGGTACAGGTTGTGAGATATTAAATACCTTTGTCCCAGTTAGTAATTAGCTGCTACCTGGGGTCCCCCAGGAACTTTCCCCTTGGTGCCCCAGCTCCATCTGCAGGACCCCCAGATCTTTCCCCATTTAGTTTCAAAGAATGGAAGCCTTGTCTAGCAAGGTACGCCCAGCATTTATTCTGCTGGGTTTGTGTGGGTGCCCATGAATATGTGATCAGAAGGCTTGAGTTGTAGGTCTCTGGGAATGTGGGATCTGAACTCTGAACCTTCTTCACAGGCAGTGTTGATTTGGCCACTGGGGGACCCAGGAATTGGCTTCCAGCCAGGGCGGCAGCTGCACTTATAGCTGCCCACATTGTTGAGGCAGTGGGTGGTTTTGTGGCAGGGGTTTTGGCCCGAGATACACTCATTCACATCTGAGGACAAAGCCAGAGCATCAGGCCCTCCCTGACCCCACTTCTCATTGCCTGAGGATCCCACTGTCAGTACACATGCCACCACCTGGTGACCTTCAACTTCACCCTCAAAGCCCATTACGGTGGCCTCCCTACAAGATGGACATGGCAGGGACCATGGTCTCCAGTTTATAGTTGGCAAATCCAGGAGGGAAACTGAGTCACAGGGACTAGGTTTCTTGACCAAGGACTTCTGCCCACACCCTCCTGGGCCCTGGCCCTGGTTCCCTTCTGGGAACCAGAAGTCACCCCTCCTTCTGCTGCATGTGCTAGATGAGGAAAGGGTAAGTTCTGGGGGGTGCTCATGGAGGTACAAGGAAACCCCAGGCCCAGAAGGCCCTGCCACCGCCCTGCTCTGTGGCAGGACTTTTCAGGGAGGTGAATCCTTAGGCAGGGCCTTGGCAGGGAACCTGAGAATCTTCTCCTGCCTCCTGGGGCTGCGGGGCCTGCGTTGGCTCCTTCCCCAGCTCCATCCAGTCCATCCTCACAGTGTCCTCCCGGGGCCTCTACCTGTGCACAGCTTCGGGTCCTCTGGGTTCAGCTCAAATCCTGGTGGGCACGTGCAGGTGTAGCTGCCATGGGTGTAGACACAGTTGCTGCGGCTCTTACAGATTTTTGGGTTCAGACATTCGTCCATGTCTGCAAGGGGAAGAAGAGGGTGATGGATGCCTGCAGGTGTGGGCAGCCTTCAAGGCTGGGAGTCAGCCACGTTTCCTGCCATAGAAGCGTCTGAAGGCCCCACTGCCTCCTCCCAGGTGAGTGGTGTCTTTTCTAATTCACATGGAGGTGTCCTGTGGGTGAGCATGGTGGCCTAGATGCTCTGTTGTCCAGATGTGGCCAGAAGCGGTCCAATTCCTCTGTCTTACTCCCTCCATCTCTCCCACCCGGGCAGCTCCCAGCTAGGGCAGGGACATCACTGCCACCTGTGTCCCAGCCTGAGGACTTGGGCAAAGGCCAGGCTGGGCCTTCCTGGAACCAAGTGCTGGAGAAGTGCTGCAGGCTCTGAGCAGGCTCGTTTCGGTGGCCTTGGTCCTGACTCCCCTGGGTGGTGCTGTGGGCTGAGCTCTCCTTGGAATCCTGGTGACTCTGGTGAGACAGGGCTCTCCCATCCACACGACTTCTGAGACTCCAGCCCATGGCGATGGACCGAGAACCACCCCTGAGCCTGACCCCTCGCGGACAAGGCTTTTAGGCCGGGGCCCAGAATGTGAAAATGATGCCAGAAAGGCCAGGGCCACCTGGACAGTGGGTGCCAGGCCATGAGGGCAGTGGGGCTGACATCCAACCATGCTGTCTTGTGGTGAAGGTGCCCCTTCTGATCCCCCTGAAGGCATCCCCTGGACTGGCAGGGAGTGATGAGAATCCACATGTGAGCTTGGCCAGCGGTGGCCAAGGGCTGGGTGCCTGGAGGGGGGAGCAGCAGCTGATGGGTGAAGAGTGGCCCGTGTGTCTGTCATCTGGCTCCTTGTTCTCTCACCAGGGACACAGACCTGTGGGCCTTGCCTAGTGGGGCTGAGCTCTGTCTTCTGTAGCCCCATGGTCTGGGCCCCCATGGCACCTGGGTTGACCTCCTTGGGAGAGGATTGAGCCTGGGGCAATGGCCCCCGATGACCCCCCCTCTTGTCACCTGTCCAGGTGGGAGCCTCTTCCTTCACCCAGCTCTCAGAGCTTGGGGCTGAGTGGGGAGGTCGACGTCACCCAGTCCACCCCAACATGTAACCCATCTGGATCCAGTCATCAAGCTGCCCACAGTCCTGAGAACTGAAGTTGTGGGGGAGGGTCAGGGTGGACATTTGCTTGGGGGAATAGACGGAGGCCGAGTGGCTGAGAATTGGGGTCAGGGTATCAGGAGGCAGCTTCTCCAGCTGGGGCTGTGGGCCAGAGGCAATTTTCTTGAGGGCGTCCCTGGGCCATCATGGCCCGGGGAGTCTGGGAGGGCCTGGCATGGCTGCCCCTGTGTGGGCTCTGGTGGCATCAGGTCTCATCTCAGCAGGCACTGGCGATGGGGAAGAGGATGATATTGTTCTGGAATGAACTGCGCCATGAGCCCCCTTACTTCCCACCAGGAGGCTCTGCCATCTCCCTCTGCACACAGGGCAGGCCTGCGGACCCGGCTCAGAGCCCCCAGGATCCCCAGTTCAGCCTCCTCCTCCCCTCTCTGTGTTCTTCACTAACCCCCTCTCTGGGTGAGTCATGGCTTCTGCCTGACCACTTCTGGCTCCATCTGCCTGAGGATGTTGAAGCCCCTTCCCTGCCCACCTGCTCTCCCTGGAAAGGGGCAAAGCCTGGTGATCATGAAGGCCTGGCTCTTCTTGGGTCCCTGGGGAGGGGAGGGGCCAGGCCAGCTGTTCTGAGTAGCCACCCGGGGTACATCCCCTGAGATGTCCAACCCGGAGAGGGTGTGTTAGATCAGAATGAGTGTGGTCTAAAAGCCCAACAGCCACCACTGTGTTGTGCTCTAAGATCTCATATACTTTCCCAGCGGTTCTGTGAGGTAAGTGCCATTGTCACTCCCTTTTACAGATGGGTAAACCGAGGCACAGAGAGGTGAAGAACGTGTCCAAGGTCATACATTTAACAAAAGGAAAAGCTTCTTTTGTTTTTATCTGTGAAAGATATCCTCTCTCTCTCTCTCTCTCTCTCTTTTTTCCCCCCACAGAATCACAATAATATTATCACATCTTGCACATTACCAGTGTTTTCTGAATAAGTGTCCTGGCTGGTGCTGCATACACAGCTGTCAGGTAGCAAAACCAGGACTTGGGTCCTTGGCTCTCATGCCACCCTCCTCTCTGTGCTAGTGGGACAGGCACAGGCACACTTGTCCCACTCAGCCCTGGGGCTGCACCTATCACCAGGGCCAGGCACCCTGTATGCCACAGGAATGGCTCTGGTGACTCCAAGTCTCATGGACAGGGAGATGGAAGATGGGGGTCATTCTTACCTTGACACGTGTTCTCACTCTCATTACTGAACTTTGCTGCCCCAGAAACAAGCCTGTATCCTTGGCTGCATGTGCAGTAGTAGCTCCCCTCTGTGTTATGGCACTCTGCGACTCTTCCACAGAGAGTCCCTGGCTTGCCTTGTTCACATTCATCAATGTCTGCAACAAAACGGGATAAAGGGTCATCTCCCGAAGCCATGAGTGCCCTCAGGGCAGAGAGCCTGGTCCCATACCTAGCATGGAGCCTGATGCTCAACCAGTGTCTTTTAGGAAATAATTAGACTCAGGCAACATTGCTGTGGCTGGAGCAAGCCATTCCTGAAACCCACCAAATTGGCTCTGCTCTGCTCAGCTTTCTAACTGTCACCTGGATTTGAATACAGGACCAAGTGCTGAAGTGATGGGTGGGTGGAAGCTCTGCATCCCCCTGCCGAGTCCTGGAAGAGTAAACTGAGGCACAGATTCAAGACTCCTAGAGACCCAGCTCCTCCCTCTGTACGAAGCCATGTTTATTCACTTCTCATTTTCCACCTTCATGTCTTTTTCTTTCTCTTTTCTCTGTCCTTCATGATGGTCTGAGAACAAAGGCTGAGGCCACCAACCACCATCCCGTCTCCATGTAGCCCTCCACCACCCCAAGCCTCTGTACCTTCACAAGTTTCCCCGTGGTTAATGATGAGCTTCCCAGATGAAGATTTGAATCCCTGATCACAGCGACAGGCAGTGCCATTTAAACATGTGGAGTTTGCAGGGCACGGCCGGCGGCGACAGGCAGAGGCTGTGGGACGGAGACCATGGTCAGAAGATTAGGGCTGAGCCAGAGGCTGGGGAGGGGTGTTGGGAGGGGCAACCCTGAGCTTCCTCCTGCAACAGGCCTTTCTCTGGCTGGGCTGAGAGGTGAGGTGGGGGTTGGGACTCTGGCTGGGGACTGAGTTACTCCCAGCAGACTCACCCCTGGTGCTCTGGGGTCCATCTTCCAACAGAATCAGCAGGACACACAGCGCTGGAACAGAGAGAGGGAGGGTCAGGGGGCACACAGAACAGGGAAGGGAGGCCTGAGGGTGACACATCTGATGGAAGGGGCTGCTCACCCCTCCCAGGCTCAGGCTCTGTCCATTACTCAAGGAGAGAGTGGGCAGGTGGCACCTCCCTGGTCCCCAGTGCCCATGGCCAGAGGGTCTGTACCCATCGCCTGACGGTGGCTTTCAGGAACTGAAGGATGGGGAGGGGCCTGAGCCTGCCAGGGGTCTTGGCTTCTGCTGACCTGTGAGTAGCAGTTCAGGGAACATACTGGAGCCAATTGGCCTTGGTTCGACTCCTAAACTTTGATCAGGTACCTCAGTTCCTCAGTTTCCCCTTCTGTAGGATGGGGATGAAGAGGAGACCCATTTCCTAGAGTATGAGAGTTAAGCAGACAAGTACTGCCTGGTGTGTCAGAGTGCTTACTGTCGTCATTTCTTTATGTAAAAATGAAGGGGTTGGGCCAGGTGTCCTCTCAGAACTCCCAAATCGAAGGTGCTCCAGCCCACACCCTTCCTCAGGGACACAGGTGCAAGCACACTGCACCCACATCTGTCCACCACAATGACCAGCTTGGGACCCAGTGGTGACATTTCACACCCTGGCTCCCCGCACACAGGAAGATGCTGGGGGCTCATGTTAGGGGTGGTGCTGCACGGGCCCCCCAATCTTGCTCTGGCTGCTGTTCAGGGCACCCCATCCCAGGGCACATCTTGGGGGTTCTCCTTAAGTCACTAGGGAGTCTAGAGATGAGGACCTGTTCATCACAGAGACAGATAAGGAGACGGATGGAGAGAAAAATAAAGAGGCAGAGAGAGACAGAAAGAAAGACATAGAAGGCACTAGACTAGAAACTTAGAAGAAAGAGGAGAAAAAGGTGGAGAGAAAATGAAGAAATGAGAGAGAAACAGAATACACAGAAATGGAGAGAGAGAGGCAGGGTTAAGAAGACAGTGATCTAGAGAGATGGACAGAGAAATAGGGAACTCCTAGGAAGGGAGAGACACAGATGCCAGAGATTAGAGAGAAAGATGTGGAGAGATAGAGAGACTGAGAGCCAGATAGAGAAACAGAAGGGGAAGGGTGGGAGGGAGTGAGGAAGGGCGGGCTCCTGGGCAGCATGTGGGGTGTGGGGAGGGCTTGAGAGATCCATCCAGTCCCTGAAGATCTAAAGATGCTGGGGAGGCAGCCCAGACCCAGATAATCCAGGGAGACCAGATGGGGGCAGCGGGTGGAGGGATGGGGGCCAGGGAGGCAGGCAGGAGAGAGTCACTTCCTGGGCCAAATGAAAGGACAACTCATGACTCCCATTCCCCCATGGAGGGGCTCCCAGTTCCCCATGGAGGGGCTCCCAGTTCCTCAGGGAGGGGCTTCCAGGGGAATTTTGGGGTTGGTCATTGTGAGCACAACTTGAGGAACTGTGGAGGGTGCAGACTAGAGGGCCCCCTGAGCACTCAGTCCCAATGTCCAAACTTGATACCCCTCAGGCCAGCAGAGGGCAAAGATGCCCACACCCTTCCTGAAGCCCTCTTAAATTCAGTAAACTGAGTCTGGAATTCCTGCCTTCCTCCTCTCTAGCCACAGGGTTTGGTTAGTTCTCTTTTTGGTGCAAACCCACTTCCTCTTTGTAGGACAGACCAAAAATGACCTTCCCTGGTGGGTCCTGGATTGATTGGTCCCCAGCTCCCAAAGCCCCAGTAGCACCGTCCATGCTCACAACTGCCCCAGGAGACAGAGGCTCTGTTTATGCCCACTCTGCAGATGGACAAACTGAGGCTCAGAGCCCAGAAAAGGCTTATGGAGAAACTGGTGAAGAGGGGGCTGGGGAAGATGGAAGTGAGGGGTCAAGTTCCCCAGACCCTGCAGGGATGGGGTTCTCTGTGCTGAGCTGGGCTTTCCTGCCCCACCACAGAGGCTGCTGGGCCAGACCTCCACCTGGGGTCCAGGAAGCCACCCAAACAGGAGCCTGGAGAGGGGTGCCTGGCCCTGCTCCCAGTCCCATCTGGTTTGCATTCCCCTAGCTGAGCCCTGAACAGTCAGATTCTTGCCTGGGGCCCCTGTGGCAGGGGTGGGGCAGTCATTCTCTCCTTACCCCTCCTGCTAAGGATCCCTCCCTCCAGCCCATCCCCCAGACCTACCAGTGAAATAATAATAATAGTAACATTAACAACAACAACAATAATAATGTTACTTAATTCTCACTGTGAATAAGGACTCAACCCTTAACACAAGCCTGTAAAGTGGAGACCAGTCTTGCTCTGCCCCATTTCACAGACATGGAAAGTGAGGATCAGGGGCTCTGTGACTTGGCCCCTGACACATCGCCGCCTTCAGCTGTGCTCCACACGGACTCAGCAAATTTACTAAAAATCATCTAATTGTAATCATGCAACAGGCGAATTACATGCTATGTAAATTACACCTCACCTTCATAAAGCTATAAAAAACAGCTCACGCCTGGCACCCTGGGCCAGCACAGGGAGCCCCATCTCTGTGGCCTGGGGAAGTTCTGAGTGGCACCCAAATGTCATTTCTTAACTCTCTTTGTTGCCTGGTTGCCCAGGCAATGAGCTGCCCTGATAAACCGATAACCGATAACGGTTAGAGCCACCCTTGGTGGGGCGGGAAGGGAGGCAAGGGGGAAGTCACAGCAGAGCTTAGGTTCAACCCACAGCAGCAAAGCCCTTCAAGGCACAGCCTAGTCCCTGCTGCGTCTCCGGGCTTCCCCTGCCACACAATGGGAGAAGTGTGGGGGTCACCCTGCTGTGGAAGGGTCCCCCTTAGCTTCCTAGCCCCCTCTCTGCCATCTGTTACGAGTGACTTCCTGAGGGGGTCACAGCACTCATTCGCCCCCTCTCTTCCACCTGCTTCAGTTTCCCCTCTTAGGGAGCAGCTTCCAAAGTGGATTTTGAAGGAGCGTGGAGATCCCTCTGGGGGTGGGGAACAGACCCTTAGAGCACCTGGGGGTTCCTGCCCAGGCATGAAGGTACCCGGGCACTGACAACTGCTCTCCCATGTGCCATGGCTCCCGCCTAACCATGTGGCTTCCTCCATGTCAGGCCCCAGAGCTGCCAGAGGTGCCTCCTATTTCTCCTTGGTGGGGGTGGTGTGGGGAGACTGGAAAATGGAGGCACCAAAGGGGTGTTACCAGGGGCTCCCTTACCCCTCCCAGAGGGTCCCCAAATTCTCACCATGTAGGATGTGAAAGGCGATGAGGCGGGGACCTCCCATGGTCTGGGCAGGGCGGTTCTGTATTCACAGGCTGTGTAGCTGTGCATAGTTCTGTGGCCTCTTGGCCCTTATACAGTGTGTGAATGGCCCAGAACTGGTGGGGCAGCTGGAAGCCAACAGGAAGTGAGTGAAAACACAGATGGGGGAGGGGGGTGGCAAAAGCACCCCCCCCCCGCCCCCCCTGCCCACACAC
This sequence comes from Myotis myotis, assembly GCF_014108235.1. Classification (NCBI taxonomy): domain Eukaryota; kingdom Metazoa; phylum Chordata; class Mammalia; order Chiroptera; family Vespertilionidae; genus Myotis; species Myotis myotis. The sequence goes on from NW_023416339.1 coordinate 679,892, forward strand.
ACACCACAGTGGAGTGATCTGCAGGGAATGGACAGTGGTTTCCTGAGGAGCGTGAACCTGTAGTTTCCAGGTAAAGCTGCCCAGATGATCATTCTTATGTCTGGCTTTCCCTTTGTTCTTTCTATGATTAATATTAACTCGTTAATTAGGACAATAACACAATGTGGTTACTTTATGTCTCTGAATTTGTAAGACCTGCCATGCAGGCCTCCCTGAGCTTGTCAAGTTTAGCATGTAGCCCCTTTTTGGTCCACACTTCACAATGACCCAAGGGTGCCTGGGACTGCCTGAGTCAAGGCACATCCTTCCTCACTCAGTGTAAACGTCCAATGGTGCAGAGAACTCTGCAAGCTCTGCCCTGTCACCTCCCTGCCCTCATCCCCCTCCTCAGCCCCCTTAGTCACTTGGTTACTGTATTCCTTGTGGAAAACAGCAGGGACGCTTGACCTCAGTGTCTGACCTTTGCAAGGGTGGCTATCTCTGCCTGGAGCACCTGGCCCTGATAACCTTCTGGCTCCCTCCCTCCTGTCCTTCATGTCTTTGCTTAAACATTCCCTGACCTATCTCCCAAGTCTGATACGTAATCCTCCCCCATCTGCAGCAACCCGATTGCTCCCCACTTTGCCCATTCTCTGTAGCACCTCATCAGACCCCATCATGGAACTTACCTGCTTCCCTGTTTACTGTCTGCCCTCTACCCCACAGACTGTGAGCCCTGAGGGCAGGACTTTGACCCCTTTGTGTCTCTGCACCTTGCAGGTCCCAGTGAGTGATCCCACCCCTGCTGCTGCCCCCACTGAAGGAAACCCCCTTGGGCTTCCTGATCTGGCCCCACTGGAGTATCAACGTTACTTCCCCTCCTTCCTTGAAGTTCCAGCCCCGCTGGGCAGCAGCCCCACCTCCTATCACTGCCACTGGTCACCCTCTGTGGGTTAATCAGCGGGGCTATCGTGTCTGGCTTGCACCTGCCTTGGCCTGGCACCGCCCACTCACCTGCTCCACCATCCCACTGCGGTCTTGCTCTTGTCAGGGCTCTTTGATGCCCCAGCAGTGCCTTCACTGCCACCGGCTACCAGCATTGCATCGCCAACGCCCACCATGTTCCACGCCACCCCCTGGTGGTCAGTGCACAACATAGCCAACAGTCAAACTCTAGGTCGAACTCCCGATTGAGGGGACCATTTGCATATTAGGCTTTTATTATATAGGATTATATTATATTATTTTCATTATCACAGCTGCAACAGGAACAAATCTCATAGTGGCTAATAGTCACCCAGCACTTACTACATGCCTGGCCCTCTTCCAAGCACTTCTACTCACTTATCTTCCCAGGAGCGCTAGAAGGCAGGTGCTGTGATTTGCATTAGATAGATGGAGAAACTGAGGCACAAAGTGATGAAATGACTTGCACAGTCACAGGGCAGTCCCCCTTCCCACCTCCCATCTCCCATCAGAGGTCCCGGGCAAAACCCTCCTCTTCCACTTTTGGACCGTGTGGCTTCAGGCTGGTTACGTGACTTCTCTGGGCCTCAGTTTCTCCGTCTGTGAAATGGTCAGAACCTCGGCGAGCACAGGTGAGGGTCGTAGGGGAGTGACAAGTTGCAGGGGCTCAGAGTGGATGTTATGTGCTGGAAACCCAGCAGTTAGGATGGCCGTCTTCTCTGCAACACCCTCTGCTGTGCGGAAGACGAGGGGACCTCAATGTCCTGCCCCCCTTCTGGTGCCACCAGCCCATGCCCAGCACCCTTCCAATCCCCAGGAGAGGAGGGGTCAAATGGGGTCTCTGGATAGAGGGGGGTGTAACAGGAAGCCCCCTGCCTGGGACACAGTGGCAGAGGAAGGGGCCAGCCATCCCCACATGGATGAGCCCAGCTGCTGGCTCCAGGAGCAGGATGCCCCAGAGAGTGAGGAAAGAGGATGGGGGGCTGCTGGCCAGTCCTGACCCCAGAATCAGGGTCAGGCAGGACAATGGGCCCTTTGTCTCCTCCTGAGGACTGGACACCTGGGTTCCCCCCAGGCTAGGCTTTCAGAGTCCCCTTAACCAGATACTCCTGGTCAGACCCTGCCCAGCCCCAGCTGGCATCCTCCTGAGCCCTGACCCCCACCCAGCCCAGCCCAGCCCAGGGAGTTGGGAGGCAGCGCTGAGCTGGGCCATATTTATAATTCCCTGGCACTGCTGAGGGAACTCCTAAATATAGGGTGTCCCCTAAAATGTATACACACACTTTAAATAATTATAAAGGCAGTGTTCATTAAAATACATTTCATTTTTAAAATTGAGCTGTCATATGTTCAACTGTGTATACATTATTTTGGGACACCCTGTATAGAAGCCCAGGTATTTGGGGCCTTGGCTTGGGGCAGAGTGTGGGTGTGGGCACCGCATGTGTGCCTCCTGGTCTGGGTCCCCAAGACTTGCCCGGGCTTCTAAGTTTCTGGGATTGGGACTGAGGGAGTCTTGGGGTGGAGGGTGTGGAGTATGTCTACTTGAATGTGGACATAGATGGAGATTAGGTGGTGGAGCCCAAAGTGATGAGAGACAAGAGGCTGTGATGCCTTAGGGGGGAACACATTTCTATCTACTTCACCCCAAGCCCCTTGGCCCCAATCAATCTTTATTGATTTCAGAGAGGAAGGGAGAGGGAGAGAGAGATAAAAACTACAAAATGGGGTTGAGCTGTCATCCCTGAATGTTCTCTGCTTCCAGGAAATGAGGGACTCAGGAAGCTGCAGGGACACCCCCAAAATCCAAACAAACCCCAGCTCCTAGCAACCCAATTACCCTTCTCTATCAATTCTAAGCTCACTGGGGACTGGGATGGGGCTTGGGACATGGGCTGGGGGTGGGGTTGGGTTATAAGCAGCTGCAAGACATCTGTGAAACAGGTGTCCCCCCTTAGGTGGAGCATGGAGGTCTCCTAAAGGCACAGCTGGATCTCAGAATGTCCCCAGCTTCAAAACCTCCCAGCCATCTCCAATATTTAGGGAAGTAAGAGCCAACTGAAGGGGAAGTTATTTATTTATTTTAAAAATATATATTTTATTGATTTTTTACAGAGAGGAAGGGAGAGGGATAGAGAGTTAGAAACATCGATGAGAGAGAAACATCGATCAGCTGCCTCCTGCACACTCCCCACTGGGGATGTGCCCGCAACCAAGGTACATGCCCTTGACCGGAATCAAACCTGGGATCCTTGAGTCCACAGGCCGATGCTCTATCCACTGAGCAAAACCCGTTAGGGCAGAAGGGTAAGTTATTTAAAAGGGACAACACCAATGATCTTTCAATATCTTTTTTAAAAATATGTTTTTATTGATTTCAGAGAGGAAGGGAGAGGGATAAAGAGATAGAAACTACAATGATGAGAGAGAATCATCAATTGACTGCCTCTTACATGAGCCCTACTGAGGATCAAGCTCTCAACCTGGGCATGTGCCAGGACCAGGAATCGAACCGTGGCCTCCTGGTTCATAACCTGATGCTCAGTCACTGAGCTACATCGTCTGGGCATACCAATGATCTTTAAAGCAGCCTAGGAGCATGATGGCCATTAAGACTTAATGGAACCGTAATGCTCGCTCAGCCACTGGATAGAGTGGATTGGAATATTACACAACAGTGAAAAAGAACCACAGGGGCAGGCAATGAGCTGGCTGAGTCTTAGTAACATACTCCTGTCTCGATTTTAAACACTGAGTGATGTACAAACATGGTAATTTGCTTGATGGATTTTATAGTAGAATCTTATTTTTTAGCTTTATTGAGTTACAATTGGTAAGTAAAATTAAAATATATTTAAAAGCATGACCTAATAATTTGGTTGTAGTAGAATCTTGAACAAAAAGAAGCTCCCAGAGCCCCATACAAAAGCCACCTTTGTCATAAAGTTCAGACACAGAGAAAATGAAACAAGATTTTGGCATATAGATGTGCAAGAAAACAAACAAAAAAAATGAGAGAATAAGAAACAGAATTTGAGGTGGTGGAGGGAGAGAGCAGGGTCATGTCCCAGTTCTTGGTGGGGGGTAAATGGAGGGGGCCCTTATAGGATTAAAAATAAATAAATAAACTAAAGCTGGTCATGGGAAATTGATTCTGTGAACCTGAGACCCTGTAACACTCTTTTTGGAATTTTTAAAACGTTTTAAGTCTCTAATGAGAAGTGGTTAGAAAGTGGCATTGAGGAAGCACAGGAAGGAAAGATGGAAAGAGGTGCCCAGGGTGTGGGTGGCCAGAGGAGGGAGGCCCAGCTGGGGAAGGGGATCAGCTGGGGGAGGGGGGAGGGGGCAGTGGAGGAACTGACAGAGGCCAACAGGAAGCTGTGCAGTGCGGAGCTGGCAACACTCAGTGCTGTTTGGTCTCTTTCTTGAAGCTCGCAGCCTCTTCCCCATTCTGCAAGGGCTCCTGGGAGTGGCGGGCTGGGGGCTGGCAGTGCCCAGTGACGATGGGCTCCCACCTCCCAGGGACCCTACAAGAGGGTCCTAGAATGTGGGCCAGGGTGGGGAAGGAAGAGGTTTAGGCTGAGTGCCCAGGTCAACCTCTCTTTGTGCCTCAGTTTCCCCAGGTGGACTCCCCCTCTATCACAGGTTTTTGGGGTCTTGGGCAATGGTGTTGATGGTCATGACCAGTCTCAGAAAGAAATTTTGTATTCTGAGAGCCAGGGGCTTCAGTAAGAGTAAACCCATCCCCAGCACTCTATCAGATTGGGGTCCACTTCACCAGTTGTATATAACATTTTGGCACTTCCTTAAAAAGTTAAACAGAGTTCCCCTATGACCTAGCAACTCAACTCTTGGGTAAATACCAGAAAGAATCTGAGAGCAAGGACTCCAACAAATACTTGTACACCATGTTCATTGCAGTGAGGGTCCCAGTCGCCAAAAGTTGGAAACAAACCAGAGTCCATTGACACATGAATGGATGAACAAAATGCGATCCATCCACACAATGGAATAGTATTCAGCCACCAAAATGAATGAAATTCTGATAGAGGTGGTGGCCACCCAGCATGTAAATGTGCTGAATACCACTGAATTATTCACTTTTTATTTTTTTCAAAATAGATATATATTTTTTATTGATTTCAAAGGAGAAGGAAGAGGGAGAGAGAGATAGAAACATCCATGATGAGAGAGAATCATGAATCAGCTGCCTCCTGCACACCCCCTACTGGCGATCGAGCCCACAACCTGGGGATGTGCCCTTGACTGGAATCAAACCTGGGACCTTTCAGTTCGCAGGCCAACACTCTATCCACTGAGCCACACCAGCTAGGGCTGAATTATTCACTTTTAAATGGTAAATTTCACCTCATTGTGAATCTCATCTTAATTTTTAAAAGTCCCGAGTGAGTGATGGCACTGTTCCCCGCCCCCATCCTGGGCATCTGTGCTGTCACAGCCTCTCCTTTGTGGCTCACAGGTTGCCCCTTTAGTTCATCTTTCCACTGTCTGAGATGAAGTAGACATTACCCTCCTCCTTTTACAGATCTGACAGTCACATATTCACTCAACAAACACTGCATTTCAGGCACAGTGCTAGGCTCTGGGGGTGCATGTGGGAACAAGCCAGAGCAAAGTCTCTACCCCATGGGGCTGACATTCTCATGTGGGAGATCGTGAACGTGATACATGAGACTGTTGTGGAGAATGTCAGGAATGGGAACACTAAGCAGGTTAATGAAGGGGAAGGCGGGTGCTGGTGGGGGCGGGGTTGCCAAACTAAATAGGATGGTGGGGAGGCCTCACCAAGAAAGTGACATTTGAGGAAATTCCTGAAGGAAGTGAGGAGGCAAGAGCCATGAAGATATCTGGGGAAGAATGTCCCAGGCAGAGGGAAAAGCCTGTGCAAAGCCACTGAAACAGGGGAGGGCCTGGTGTGGAAGAACCTGGTGTGTGTCTGAAGCTGAGTGTGTGTGTGTGTGTGTGTGTGTGTGTGTGTGTGTGTTGTGTGTGTGTGTGTGTGTGTGTGTGTGTGAAGCAGAATATAAGACTGGAGAGATAATGGGGTGACATTATATGCAGCACACAATAAAGTTAGAGTTGAATTAAAAAATACTTAGCCCTCAGCTAGACTGGAATTGTCAGCCCTGTGCAGGTTCTTTCCTGTAACCCCCATTTCTGATAGCCTCTGCTGAATGCCTGGGGCATCAGAACCCGCCATGGCAGGTCCCCCTACCCCAGGAACAGCACAGACCTTTCCACACCAGACATGAACTAGGAAGGACCATGAGCCATTTTACAGGTGGGGAAACAGGCTAGAATGGGGTGGGATTATGCAGGATTACATAAATACAGGCAGCACTGGGGATCCTGATATTCTCTACCACACTGGGGTAGGAATGTAGACTCTGGGTAACTTCCTGCATCCAGCCCCCATCATCACTCACCTGAACCAGTGCAATAACCTCCCTGTCCCCCACTTCCACTCTCACGCACCACAGCAGCTGGAGGGAGCCTTTGAGCACCCATGTCAGGGACCAATCCTGCTCTACTCAAGAACCCTCCATGACGCCAACCTCACTCAGAGCAAAAGCTCAAGTCCTCTCACATGGCCCCAAACACTTTTCCCAGTCCCTTCTCTACCCTCATTATCTTCTGCTGTCCTCACATACTCTGTTCCAGCCACATAGGTCTCCTCACGGTTCTTCAACATTTCAGACATATTCCCACCTCAGAGCCTTTGCATGGACTGTTCCCTCTGCTTACTCCACCCTTCCTCCCCCAGACATCCACACCTTGCTTGTCTAACCTCTTTCTGGTCTTTGTTCAAATGTCACTTCTTGAGGATTCCAAGACAGCTGCAGAGTAGCAGGAAGCTCCATCTGTTTGCTTCCAGCACTGGTCCAGACTTGTGGCTAAACTGCAGAGCATTCAGCTTGAAACACCAGTTGAAGTATAGTTGATCAGAAATATTGTGAATGGGGAGCAAAGAGAGGGTACAGGAGGAGACTCAGAGAGGGTAAGCCAACTTCTGCAGCTGCATTGCTGGGAAGTCAGAGGGAAGGTGCAGCAGCACAGCCCAAGTCCCTGGGAACATGTGGTTCCAGCCCCATGCAGGGATCCCCAATCAGAGCAACAGAGATGGAAAGGGGAGCCCATGTTGCATCGGGCTATGGGAATTAGTGGTGATCAGGCTGTGGAGACCCAGACTGCACTATCGCAGGCAAAGAGCAATTGCTTTGTTACAACACTAGCCTGGAATGTTTGCCCCTATCTGTATCTCCAGTAAGGGTCATGTGGCAGAACTCAGGGATGGTGGAGAGGTCTCACCAGTACACCCACCAGTGAAACTGAGGGACCCTTTATTCTCTAGAAGAACTTTTAGCAGAGAGTAGGATGGGGATTGGACAGTGTGATCCAGGGAAAGAGGATTGGTCCTGCCCTGACCCTTTGCAACCTGAAAATTACCTAACAAATTGCAGCTGGGCCAGACAGACCCAGAACTTCCAAGAGAAGGCCCAAGGCCCCACAGCAGCTTGCATTGCTTCACAGCTGGGCCTCACCTGGGCACCTCCAAACCCCAAACAAGGAAGGGGAATCTGCAGTTCTCTTTGTAGCTCCTGCTGGGTAACCTCAGGCAGAGGCTAAATTAGCACCTCCTTAGATCCAAGAGCCAGTGTACCCAGTGGTCAGAGTGGGACCATCCAGATTACAACTCCTCAGATCCATAAGGGACACACTCAGGGGGCAGACTCAGTGAACACCAAAGCCCCACTGAAGCAAATCTTGCCCCAGAAGGGTGTCTTCAGCACAGAAGTTCTCCCACTGCAGATACAGCTGATTCTCACTGCCCATTGGCCTGGAGGTCAATTCCTCCCAGTGATACCTACAACAATCAAGGCATAACTACAACAAGACTGTGCACAAAGACCACAAGGGGGTGCACCAAGAGTGTCCACCTCATGTAACTGGGGAGGCTGAGCCACTGGGCCCTATAGGACACCTAGCACACAAAAGCACTCTACCAACACAGGGAAGTATAAAAAATGCAGAGACAAAGAAACAGGTCACAAATGACAGAAATGGAGGAAAGCAAACAACTAGATATAGAGTTCAAAGCCACGTTTATAAGGTTTTTCAAGAACTTTCTGGAAACTGCCGATAAATTTAGTGAGACCATGGAGGATATGAAAACAGACCAACTAGAAATTAAGCATACACTGACTGAAATAAAGAATAATATACAGAGATCCAACAGCAGACAAGAGGATCCCAAGAGTCAAGTCAAAGATTTGAAATATGAAGAAACAAAAAAATACCCAACCGAAAAAGCAAAAAGAAAAAAGAATCCAAAACTATGAAGATAGTGTAAGGAGCCTCTGGGACAACTTCAAGTGTACCAACATCAGAATTATAGGGGTACCAGAAGAAGAGAGAGGGTAAGATATTGAAAACCTATTTGAAGAAATAATGACAGAAAACTTCCCCTACCTGGTGAAAGAAATAGACCTACAAGTCCAGGAAGCGCAGAGAACCCCAAACAAAAGGAATCCAAAGAGGACCACACCAAGACACATCATAATTAAAATGCCAAGGGGAAAAGACAAAGAGAGAATCTTAAAAGCAGCAAGAGAAAGACAGTCAGTTGCCTACAAGGGAGTACCCATACGACTGTCAGCTGATTTCTCAACAGAAACCATGCAGGCCAGAAGAGACTGGCAAGAAATATTCAAAGTGATGAATAGCAAGAACCTACAACCAAGATTACTTTATCCAGCAAAGCTATCATTCAGAATTGAAGGTCAGATAAAGAGCTTCACAGATAAGGAAAAGCTAAAGGAGTTCCTCACCACCAAACCAGCATTATATGAAATGCTGAAAGGTATTCTTTAAGAAGAGGAAGAAGAAAAAGGAACTCTTACCATTTGCCACAGCATGGATGGAACTGGAGAGCATTATGCTAAGTGAAATAAGCCAGTCAGAGAAGGATAAACACCACATGATCTCACTCATTTGTGGAATATAATGAACAACATAAACCGATGAACAAGCACTGATCCAGAGATGGAGAGGAATTGATTGGACTGTCGGGCCTTGGAGGGAAGGTAGGGGAGGGTGGGGGTAAGGGGAAAAGATCAACCAAAGGACTTATATGCAAGCATATAGGCCTAACCAATGGACACGGACAACGGGGTGATTGAGGGCATGAGTGGGGGTGGGGTAGTGGGTAACATGGGGATAAGGACACATATGTAATATCTTAATCAATAAAAAATATATATATATATATAAAAAGAAAGAGAAGAAGTAACAACTAACACCACAGAAATACAAAGGATTGTAAGAAAATGCTGTGGACATCTATATGCCAACAAACTAAACAACCTGGGTGAAATTGATACATTTCCGGAAACATCCAATCTTTCAAAACTCAATTCAGAAGAATCACAAAACCTGAACAAGCTGATAACAACTGATAAATTTGAAGCAGTAATCATAACACTCCAAGCAAATGGAAGTCTGGACTGAATGGATATATAAAGGAGTTTTATCAAACATTCAAAGAAGAACTAAAACCTATCCTCAAGCTATTTCAAAAATTTCAAGAGGAGGGGAGACATCCATACTCTTTTTATGAGGCCAGCATTATCCCAATTCAAAGATCAGATAATGACACCACAAAGAAAGTTATAGATCAATATCCCTGATGAACATGGATGCTAAAATCCTCAACAAAATATTAGCAAATTGGATCCAACAATATATTAAAAAGAAAATACACCATGAGCATTTGAGATTTGCCCAAGGAATGCAAGACTGGTACAATATTCACAAATCAATAAATGTGATACATTACATAAAAAAAGAAGCATAAAAATCACATGATCATATAAATACTAGTAGTCACAGAAAAAGCATTCAACAAAATCCAGTACCCATTCTTGATAAAAACTCTCAGCAACATGGTAATAGAGGGAAGATTCCTCAATATAATAAAGGTCATGTATGACAAACCTACAGCCAACATCATGCTCAATTAGCAAACACTAGAAGTGTTTCACTTAAAAACAGGAACAAGGCAATCATGTTTGCTTTCACCACTTTTATTCAACATAAAAAAAAGAAGCATTTGAAGAAGGACAAAAATATCTGGAAGGAAAAGTTACATAATTTTCCTGACAATGTAAAATATTTTGAAAAGTCAAAACAAACATGAACACATCATGGAATCGTATGCAAAAACCCTTGATATTTTAAGATTAAAAAACAGACACTGCAAAGGAATTGATAGCTGGTGACAGATTGCTCCAAGCCCCTGAAGATTTCACACTCCTCTGCTGTTAAGGACACTTGAGGAGGAGGAGGAGAAGCAGGAGGAGAAGGAGGAGGAAGAGAGAAGGAGGAAGAGGAGGAGGAGGAGGAGGAGGAGGAGGAGGAGGAGGAGGAGGAGGAGGAGGAGGAGGAAGAGGAGGAGGAGGAGTGTAAGAACCTCTGCAGCATTATATCCTAAATAGCCTGTCCCATCTGTTATATTAATCCGCTCCTTGCTATTTCCCCCCATCATTTATTGAGGAGACTGTCTTTGCTCCATTGTGTGCTCTTGCCTCCTCTGTCAAATATTAATTGACCATAAAGGGATGGGTTGGTTTCTGTACGCTCTTTTGTGTTCTATTGATATATATACCTGTTCTTATGCCAGTATTAGGCTGTTTTAATGACAATGCCTTGTAGTAAAATTTGATATCAGGAATTGTGATACTTCCCACTTTGTTCTTTCTCAATATTACTAATTGGTGTCTTTTTGGTTCCATATAACATTTTGGAATATTTGTTCCAGATTTGTGAAATATGCCATTGGTATTTTAATAGGAATTGAGTTGAATCTATAGATTGCTTTGGGAAATATGGACATTTAATAATGTTAATTCTTCCAATCCATGAAACATGGTATGTGCTACCATTTAATTGTAACTTCTTCAATTTTCTTCTTTAAAGTCCTATAATTTTCCAAGTGCAGGTCTTTTACCTCTTTGGTTAAATTTATTACTAGGTACCTCCTTTGTTTTTGTTGATATAGTAAATGAGGTTGTTTTCTTAGTTTCTCTTTCTGAGGGTTCATTATCGGTAATAACAATGCCATAGATTTCTGGGTGTTGATTTTGTATTCTGCAACTTTGCCGAATTCATTTATTAAATCTAGTAGGTTTTTGGTGGAGTTTTTAGGATTTTCTATATACAATGTCATGTCATCTGCAAATAATGACAGTTTTACTTCTTCCTTTCCAATTTGGATGCCCTTTATTTTTTTTTGTCTGATCACTATGGATGGCTAGAGATTCCAGTGCTATATTGAATAACAGCGGTGAAAACAGATATCCCTGCCTTGTTCCTAATCTTAAAAGAAATGCTTTTAGTTTTTGCCTATTGTGTCTGATGTTTGGCTGTGGGTTTCTCACATATGGCCTTTATTATGTTGAGGTATGATCTCTCTATTCCCACTTTGATGAGTTTTTATCATAAATGGTGCTGGATTTTATTGAGTGCTTTTTCTGCATCTACTGTTATGATCATGTGATTTGTAACTTTCATTTTGTTTATGTGATGTATCACATTTATTGACTTGCATATATTGTACCAACCTTGTATCCCTGGAATAAATCCCACTCGATCATAATGTATGATTCTTTTAATGTGTTGCTGGATCCAATTTGCTAATATTTTGTTGAGGATTTTAGCACCTATGTTCATCAAGGATATTGGCCTGTAATTTTCTTTCTTTTTGTCTGTGCCTTTATCTGGTTTTGGTATTAGGATATTGTTTGTTTTGTGAAAATAGGTTGGGAGTCTTCCCTTCTTTTGAATTTTTTGGAATAGTTTGGGGAGAATAGGTGTTAGTTCTTCTTTGAATGTTTGGTAAAATTTAGCCGTGAAGCCATCCAGTCCACAACTTTTGTTTGCTGAAAGATTTTTGATTACTGCTTAAATCTCATTAGTTATTATTGGTCTATTCAAGTGTTCTACTTCTTCCTGATAAAGCTTTGGGAGATTGCATGTTTCTAGGAATTTGCCCATTTTGCCCAGGTTGTCTATTTTGTTGGCATATAGTGGTTCATAATATTTTCTTACAATCCTTTGCATTTCTATTATATTAATTGTTACCTTTCCTCTTTCATTTCTGATTTGGATCCACTCTTTTCTTCTTGATAAATCTGGTTAAAGGTTCATCAACCTTGTTTATCCCTTCAAAGAATCAGCTTTTGGTTTCATTGATCTTTTGTATTTTCTTTCCTTTCTTTCTTTCTTTCTTTCTTTCTTTCTTTCTTTCTTTCTTTCTTCCTTCCTTCCTTCCTTCCTTCCTTCCTTCCTTCCTTCCTCTTTCTCTCTCTCTTTCTCTCTCTCTTTCTCTCTCTCTTTCTCTTTCTTTCTTTCTTTCTTTCTTTCTTTCTTTCTTTCTTTCTTTCTTTCTTTCTTTCTTTCTTTCTTTCTAGTTCCTATGTCATTTATTTCTGTTCTGATTTATTTCCAGGTACTTTTAAAAATATATTTCTTGATCTCATTGGTAACGCATTCATTGTTTAACAACATTCTATTTAGCCTCCATATGTTTGAGTATTTTTGAGCTTTTTTTTTCATGGTTGATTTCTAGTTTCATGTTATTGTGGTCAGAGAAGATCGTTGGTAAAATTTCAATCTTCTTAAACTTATTGAGACTTCTTTTGTTTCTTTTTAAACTTACTGAGACTTTTATTGTGTCCTAACATGTGGTCTATCTTTGAGATTGTTCCATGTGCACTTGAGAAGAATGTGTATTCTGCTACTTTGGTGTGAAATGTTCTGTATCTATATATATAAAAGCCTAAGTGACCAGCCAGTAACTATGACATACACTGACCACCAGGGGACAGATGCTCAACGCAGCAGCTGCCCTCTGGTGGTCAGTGAGCTCCCACAGCAGGAGCGCTGCTCAGCTGACAGATGGGCACCAGATGCTGGGCTCACAGCTGGCAAATGCAGCTGCAGCAGTGCGCAGCGTGAGCCTCGCCCATGGACACTCCCCTGTACACCTGAGCAGCGGTGGTGGCAGTAGGTGCAGGGGGCCTGGATGAGCAGGAGCAGCATGGCGCCCAGCCTGGACTCGGGCTCCTCCCCTGCCACCTGCCGCTTCAAGCACTACTTCGTGCTGTGCAGGATCAATGCAGACAGCAGGCTGGAGCCTGATGAGATGTCAAGTAAGGCCAGGCTGCAGTGGCACAGAGGTCCACTGATCCCTGCACTGGGCCTCTGGTATATCAATAAAATCCATCTGATCTAGTGTGTCATTTAAGGTCACTGTTTCCTTTTTGATTTTTTGTCTGGAAGATCTATCCATTGATAACAGAGGAGTGTTAAAGTCTCCTACTATGACTGTATTGTTGTCAATCTCTCCCTTAAAGTCCATCATTGATGTTTGTCTTTCTCTCTCTCTTCCTGTCCCTTCCTCTCTGAAATCAATAAAAATATTTTTAAAAAGAAAGCTACTCAGTATAAATAGATATAATTATCATGCTGTGGGCAGGATTTATAAAGCATGGACTGGGGAGGATTTGCAAGTTATCAAGCAGTAGAAGACATGTTTTCTGTACCTATTCCATAGTCATTTAACCAATTTGTTTTTATGTGGTCTCATAGGTGATGAGGTTATCTGCTTTCTCCTCTCATGTGGCACCTTTTCTATATTATTTGGGGGCTTTGGGTTTTCATGTCTTTTTTGACACACCCAGTGAGCACACTCTGGTCCTGGTTCCGGTCTTCATACAGCCCTCAGACCAGGGGTAGCTGCACTCATGCACTCCAAGGTGGCTCTTACAATATGAGGCCAGAACTCAATCACGAGAAAATACTAAGGAGGGAATCTGTTTCCATTCACAGCACACCATTGCAACAAGAATAAAAAGCATAAGTGGTAGAATGTACAAGGAAGTCCCTGTGCCTGAGGTGTCAGCCATAGCAGACAGACCACCTCACTCCTCAACCTGTCTGTGACCACTTCTCATCACGTTCCCTCATGCTCATCCACCTTGCAAACAGGCTTCACTTTTTTTGAACATTTGAAAAAGCACCTTCCTCAGGGCCCTTACACTGGCCGGTTCCTTTGCAGGGCACACACATTCCCTCCCACAGACCCATGTGTTTTGCTTCCTCTCTTGTGTTAAAGGAGAAATTTGAGATCCAAAAGCTTTTCTTTAAAAACAAAAAAGGGCTTATTGAGCCAAATGCCAGCCAGCAAAGGACCAGGTCCTGGGGCATGAAGTCTAAACCAGCAGCAGCAGAGCGAGGCAGAAAAGACATGTCCCCTGTCTTGGAGTTGACGGACTCTCTTACACTTTATGTTTTGTGGAAGAAACACGTAAGCTGTTTTAAAAGAATTTACATTGGTTACTGGTGGGGGTCAGGAAGAGGTGAAGCGGGGCAGTTCTAGGACAGGTACCAAAGAAGAAGTATTTACTACTTTTAATTGGTTACAGGCAACAGTTCTGAAAGCTCATGCATGTGCAGGATTCAGGGGCATCTAGTGGTCACTACAGAAGTTGATTCAAAGTTTCAACTTACATTCATTCAGTCTTGTGAATGCGAGCAGTCTTTTGTAAGTGGGCCCACAGCTTTTAGCTGGTTGATTACTATTGTCTTTATCTCTCACTTTCTGGCCCAACTGCTATTTAATTTAGGACGTCTCAGATTTTCTCCTGCTCACTCACTTGAGGTCTCTGTTTAAGTGTCTCCTTGTTTACAGATCGACCTATACACCCATGAAAAATAGAACTTCCTTTAGATGTGGAACTCTCCTTTAGACGTGGTTTGCTTTTCTTCATACCACCTGCCCCCATCTGAAAAAATTTATCTTATTATTTGCTTTTACATTCCTTCTTCCTCAATGGACAGTGCCTAAAACATGGTCAGCACTGAATTTAAGTTCCTGAGAAACATAAGGGAATTATCAATAAAACTAGAATACATGATCCCCTCAGAGACATAGGTGATTGGGACAAATATTCCATATCAGGGGTGGCATTAGATATCCCCTAAATGGGACCATATCCATACACAAAATATTAAAATTAATATCTTCACTGTAAAATAGGAATTGTCGCATTTCAAATATGTGAGAAATGCAACTTTATGTGAAAATCAGTCAAGTTATTTCCATCTTTCCTGGTAGTCACCTCCAACACATGGAATCAGTGAATCACTCAAATTTCAGAGTGTTTTCTTTTGGGATTTTCAGAGAAACCAGAATTGCAGCCCCTCATATTTGTGCTCTTCCTCTCCATGTACCTGGTCACTGTGTTGGGAAACCTGCTCATCATCCTGGCCGTCAGCTCAGACTCCCACCTCCACACACCCATGTACTTCTTCCTCTCCAACCTGTCCTTGGTAGACATCTGTTTCACCTCCACCACCATCTCGAAGATGCTGGTGAACTTCCAGACATGGAGCAATGAAGGCTGCATCACCCAGATGTATTTTCCCATCCTCTTTGCAGTGTTGGACAACTTTATCCTGACCGTGATGGCCTATGACCAGTTTGTGGCCATCTGCCACCCCCTGCACTATATGCTCATCATGGACCCTCAGTTCTGTGAACTGCTGGTTCTGGTGTCCTGGATCATGATTGTCCTGAATTCCTTGCTAGAAAGCTTAATGGTGTTGAGGTTGTCTTTCAGCTCAGACTTGGAAATCCCCCACTTTATCTGTGAACTCAACTTGCCTGTTCTGACACCTTTCTTAATAACACCGTGATGTATTTTTTAACTGTACTGCTGGGTGGAGGTCCCCTTGCTGGGGTTCTTTTCTTTTACTCTAAGATCACTGCCTCCATATGTGGAATCCCATCAGCTCAGGGGAAGTATGAAGCATTGCCTACCTGTGCCTCTTACCTCTCAGTTGCTTCCTTATTTTATGAAACAAGCCTAGGTGTTTACCTCAGCTCTGCTGCTACCCAGAGCTCATATTCAAGTGTAACAACCTCAGTGATGTACACAGTGCTCACCCCCATGTTGAGCCCCTTCATCTATAGTCTGAGGAACAAGGACATAAAGAGGGTCCTGGAAAAATTCTGTGGAGGTAAGCTTTCTCAAGAGCCATCTGTTCTAGGTTGAAGAATTGACCATGAATTCGTGGTTCAAAGCTCAGACCCAGAAATCTGACACAAATTATCCAATCTTTGGACCATATGCAATTAGAAATTTTCAGCTATCTCATGGATTAACATAAATTACTTTAGCATAATTTATTCTCTTTTGATATGTATCATTCCAAGTATTTTTTTCTATTGTTTTCCTGAAAGAATAGTCATGAATTTTACTACTCCTATGGACAAAATTATACTTTGCTACTAAGGTCATTTACATACTTTTATTGTAGACAAAAATCTGAGGCCACAGTTTCACCTCTCTGTTCAGCATTATTTTCTATAGCACCACCTTTACTGCCCTTCTTGGTAATGTACACTTTAACATGCTTTATAGCTCATCTACTGGTTTTATATTTTTCATTCAGCTGAATGTCTGCATGACTACCATAGCCACTGGCAAAAACTGACTATGAAATACATGTTTCCAAGAACAGTCTACATGGAAACATACATTTTATTTTTAAAAAATATTTTTATTGATTTCAGAGTGGAAGGAAGAGGAAGAGAGAGAGATCGAAACATCAATGATGAGAGAGAATTATTGATCAGCTACCTCCTGCACACCCCCTACTGGAGATCGAGCCTGCAATCTGGGTATGTGCCCTTGACTGGAATCAGATCTGGGACCCTTCAATCTGCAGGTCAACGCTCTATCCACTGAGCCAAACCAGTGAGGGCAAAAACATGTATTTTAATAAATAGACTGACATTATATATTTAGGGATAAAGGTGAACTTCAATGTGGTGAAGTAAAAATAGCCATATGATTTATTTCTATACAAGATATTTTTCATGCTGCATAGCTACTCATTTATTTGTGGGATATGGAACTGATCCATTGCTCAGTTATTTGGAGCATCGTTCCATGCACCAAAAAATCAAAAGGTTGTGGCATATACTTAGTTTGTAGGTTCCATCCCCAGTCAGGGTACATATGGGAGGTAATTGATAGATGTTTCTCTCCCACAACACAGAAATAGGTATTTGGAAGAGGAGAGAGAGTTGATGACCTTATGCTCAGTGATAGAAGCCAGCCACAAAAACAAATATTGCATGATTTCAATTACTAGTAAATGACCTATCTAACCTAGTCAAAGTCATACTATAAACTGAAAATAGGATGATGGTTGTCAGGTGTGGAAGGAGGGGAAATGGGGAGTTAGTGTTTAGTAGTTTTAGTTTTGGAAGATGAAAAAGTTTTGGAGGTAGGTTGCACATGAATGTACTTAACACTTTTGAACTGCACACTTAGAAATGGCTAAGATGATAAATTTTGTTTGTGTTTTTACCACTTTTTTTTTTAAAGGAAGGGAATTCTGACACATGCTACCACATGGATGACCCTCAGGACATTATGCTGAATGAAATAAAACCAGTGATAAAAGGACAAATACTGTAAGGACAATAAAACCAGTGATAAAAGGAAAAATACTCCACTTTTATGAGGTACCAAGGGGAGTCCAACTCATAGAGACAGGAAGTAGGATGGTGGGCACCACAGGCTGGGGGAGGAGGAGGAGGTGTCAGTGTTTAATTGACAGAGTTCCAGATTGTGAAGATGAGAAAGTTCCGGAGATGAATGCTAGTGATGATTGTATGTAAATATATACTTAATGCCAGTAAAGTGTCCACTCAAAAAACTGTGAAGATGGTAAATTTTACATTACATACATTTTACCACATTAGAGAAAAAGAATCCAGGGAAGGAGGCTAAGAAGGGCCACATATTCTTTTCTTCTCCTTTTCACCTAGATAGTAGCCACTTGAAAAGGAAAATCTCTGATGCTTTAAACCCCTGATTTTGAGGTTTGCTTGTTACTAGAGCAGAACTGAGTCTGCCCTGACTCATATGTGGCAGCTGATACCCAAATCCTCTCCATGTGTGCTGATGCCCTCATCAATGAACCCCAGGGCTGGTACCAGGATGAGAAGTGAGGCACTTGCCTCAGAAGCAAAATTTAAGGGGGCACCAAAGAACTCAATAGTCAAGATGACTATTATTTGAATGCAGTATTTTAAAAAATAAAAATTATTGCAAAACATGCATGTGATTGAAGTAACAAAATGTTGAATTAAGAAGGAATCTGTCACAGCAATGTAGAACTGAGGCCAAGGGAACAATCAATCTTTGTGCTTCTTTGGTCTCACTGTAATCCCTGCTCTGCTGAACACCCGAGATGCTCTGCCTGGGGCTTTCTGTGGCCCATGTGTCTGCAGATCAGAATTGATAGGGAGTTAGCTTCTCTGGGAATGACCCTCCATCACTTTTGGTAGCTCAGAATTGAGCTCCCTCACTCCTCAACGGTGTGTCCTATACACTCTCTCAGAGGTCCCAGGAGGGTTTGAGCCGCAGGTGCCCACCATAGAAATGGGCTCATTCAAACTCAGTATTTTCTGCCTACATCTCACCTTCCTTTTCTACTCGTGCTTTCTAAGATCCCCTTCTTATAAAGTATCTGCACTCAATCCTTGTTTCAGACTCTGCAGTCTGGGAAGCCAGCCCAAGCCAGATGTCTATTGCAATTTTATTTCAAACTTGCAAACACTGTAACTCCTGATTCACCCCCTAATCTCTAGATAAATCTGTTGTTAGTGATTTATTGCTGTGCAACAAGTTGCCCCAAATGTAAGACCTTAAAGTAACAGCAAACAGTTATAATCTCATAGTTTTTGTTGGTCAGGAATGAGGTATGGCTTCTCGGGGTTCTTTGCTTTAGAGTCTCTAATGGGCCACCGTGTCAGCTGAGGGCTTGATGAGGGAAGGGTCCATTCCCAAGTCCACTCAGGTTTTGTTGGCAGGACTCAGTTCCTCACTGGCTGTTCAGTAGGCAGCTCTCAGCTCCTCACCACATTGGTCTCTCCACAGGGCAGCTCACAATGTGACAGCTGGTTTCACCAGAGCAAGAGATAGAGGAAGAGGGAGAAAGAGAGGGGAAAAGGAGAGAGAGAGAGAGAGAGAGAGAGAGAGAGAGAGAGAGAGAGAGAGAGAGCGCCATGGGAGCAAGATGGAAATCTAGGTCTCCTGTAACCAAATCTTAAAAGTGACATCTCACCACCTTGGTCTTACTCTACTATTAGAAGTGAGTCATGAGGCCTTGCCCGCACTCAAAAAGAGGGCTGTGTGGTACCAACAACAGCTCAGTTGTTCAGGCCCCAGGTATGGGTGTCATCCTGTCCATAAGACATTCTAACCTTGTTCCAAATGGCCCTTCTGATCTGACCTCCTTCCCTCATCCTGTCTTGGCCTCGTTTTCTTCTTGGAAGCTCAGTCCCACCTCAGAACCTTTGCACTTGTGGTTCCCTTTGCCTGGAACTCTCTCATCCCAGATATCTGCATGGCTTCTCCTTAAGGGTCTTTCACAGGCTTCTGTCCAGGTGATGGTGGGGCTGCAGTCTCATCTGAAGGCTGGATAAGATAAGCACCCACTTCCTTCCAACTTTAGCTTTAATATGAATTCTTTAAATATGCATTCCTGGTCCACTATTTCGTCCTGTGCAGTAAAGAGTTAACTAGAGGGCTTGGGGTTCTCCAATCCTACACTTTCCAAAGGAAGGCCTGTCTGCATGATGCACTTACTTTCCTCTGGGGTGGTCATCTTTAAGGCCCTGCAGTGTCTTGCCTGATAAGAGTATCTGTATACCTCAGACCTAGACCATGCCAGAGAGTCATGCTCACAATGTGATTCATGGTGGAGGCCTTGGACCACCATGCAATATCAGCTTGTCCTTTGAAGGGGCTGAGTCAGCACATGAGTGGTCAGCCAAGTCCATGTGAACAACTTCCAGTAAAAACTCTGAACACCAAGGCTCAGGTGAGTTTTCCTGGTTGGAAATAGTGCATATTGTCACATTGTTGTTGGGTGAGTTGAGAGTTGGGACTCCACTGGGAGAGAACACTTGGATATTCATCTCTGGTATCTCTTCAGTCCCACCCATGTGCCTTCTCCTTTACTGATTTTAATTGGTATCCTTTCCCTGTAATTAATTGTGACCTGGAGTATGCCAGCTTTTATAGGTTATAAAAATGAGTGAATCATTCACCCACATTCCAAGCCAACATTTTCCCTCCTTCCCACTGGCCACCACAGTCCTGGCTCCTCCTTGGGCAGTCCCAAATAGCCCTGGCAGGGCTGTGTGTGGCCAGAGTCACAGGGCAGGTGTCCAGCTCTCTCTGACACTTTTCAGGTCCTCCTCTCCACCCCTGGGCATGCCTGGTTCCCTCCTGCCTCTGCATGTCAAAGGCCTCAGAGGGGTCTTCTTAACTCATTTGTACTTCACTGAGCACTGACCCCTGCCCTAGCTAAAGGGGAGACAGAGTGACCACCATTTAGAAGCTTATATTTATAGAGGTCTTTATAGGCCTTAATAAATGAGTCCATCCATCTCCCAATAGTCTATGAAAGAGAAACTCATGTTCTCATTCCTGTTTTATAGATAAGGAGACTGGAGCACAGACAGGTGAGGTTGCTCACCCAGGGGCACACTGCCAGACGGTAGCAGAGTTAGGACCTGACCCATGACCACTCTGGGCTTCTGCTCTGATGAAAGCCATAGACAAGGTTCCAGTTTTCCATTCTTGTCTAGAGGAGAAAGACAGAAAATAGCAAATGAGCAAGAACATACTATTCAGTGACAACAATGAAATGATTTGTTGATGATAGCCATTCTGGCAGGTGTGAGATGATACCACATTGTTGTTTTGATTTGCATCTCATTACTTCTTAATACTAAAAATATCTAACTTTTGTTAAGCTTTATGTGTTTGTAATGTTGGTGTATCCCTTTACTTGTTATGAAGATGTACAATAAGGAAGGCACTTCTGTCTTTTGGACAAGCTTATTTTTGCTGGCACCAATGGAATGTGTGAAATGTTTAAATGTTGCCATGTTCAAGAAGAGTTTTCTTCCTCACAGTCTCTCACCTGAGCTTGTTAAATCTCTATTCCTCCTCTTCCATTTCATTCTTTGTCCCCTGATCTCTCTCTCCTCTACATTATTTAACAAATTTTTATATGTGTTATTAAATTCAGGGCAGAAAATGTCCATCCCAGTATGGAGCCCCAAGTTTGTTTGTCTATGGAAGGCTTAATATTTGGAATTCCTGGAAACATTTCTATATTTGACAGGTGAAAGATCACTGCTCTGGCCAATTGTGTTGTACTCATTCCTGGCATAATCAGTATGGCTGGGGTGAGACAGACATGGAAATAAACTAGGTCGTGGTGTGGTGGTGGTGGTGGTGGTGGTGGTGGTCGTGGTCGTGGTCGTGGTCGTGGTGTGTGTGTGTGTGTGATTTGTGGATGTGAGCAGTCCTCAGACCAGGGGTAGCTGCACTCATACATTCCAAGGTGGCTCTTACAATATGGGGCCAGAACTCAATCAAGAGCAGATACTAAGGAGGGGATCTGTTTCCATTCACAGGACACCTTTGCCACAAGAATAATAAGAGCTTAAGTGGTAGTATGTACGAGGAAGTTCCTGTGCCTGAGGTGTCAGCCGTAGAAAGAGGCCACCTCAGTCCTCAATGTGGTCTGCCACCACTTCTCCTCACTCTCCCTCATGCTCATCCACCTTCTACCCTGGCTTCACTTTTTTTGAACATTTGAAACAAGCACCTTCCTCAGGGCCTTTGTACTGGCTAGTCCCGATGCAGGGCTCACACTTTTCTACAGAGCCTTGTGTCTCCCTTACTCTCTTGTGTTAAAGAAAAAATTTTGAGGGCCCAAAGCTTTTCTTTAAAAATGAAAATAGGGTTTATTGAGTCAAATGTAGCTTTGTCTGGAAGGGTGTCCTGAAGACGTCTGGTCTAATTAGCATATTACCCTTTTATTAGTATAGACATTTTATCTTGAAAGTAAACTTAAAGAAATTTAAAGAAGATAGAGGAGACAAACTTCGATCCAGTTGCATTCTTTTGCATGTGGCTTTCCAGTTTTCCCAGCACCATTTATTGAAAAGACTATCTTTACTCCAAAGTGCATTTCTGGCTCCTTTGTCGAAAATTATCTGTCCATACAGGTGTGGTCTCTCTATTTTGTTCCATTGATCTGTGTATCTGTTTCTCTACCAATACTATGCTGTTTTGATGATCATAGCTCTGTAGTATGAAGGGAACCCTCATTCACTGCTGGTGGGAATGTAGACTGATACAACCACTATGGAAAGCAGTCTGGTGATTCCTCAAAAAATTAAAAATAGAGCTACCATATGATATAATAATCCCACTCCTGGGTATATACCCAAAAAACTTGAAATCACTTATATGCAGAGATATATGCACCCCTTTGTTCATTGCAGCATGATTCATGGTGGCCAAGAGTTGGAAACAGCCAAAGTGCCCTACATTAGAAGACTGAATAAAGAAGATGTGGTATATATATACACACAATGGAGTACTACATGGCCCATAAGAAAGGGTGAAATAATATCATTTCCAACAACATGGATGGGCCTTGAGAACATTATGAGAAGTGAAATAAGTCAAACAGAGGAGGCTAAGAACTATATGATTTAACTCATATGTTGAATATAAAACTGAAACTTATGAACACGAACAGCAGTGTGGTGGTTGCCAGAGGGAGGGGTGTGAAGGAAGAAAGGGGTCCTAATATGAGGTGACAGGAGAAGATTTGACTTTGGGTGGTGGGCACATGGTCCTATATACAGATTTTGTAAATTAGTAATCCACACATGAAACCTATATGTTCATGTTGACTAATGTCACCCCAATAAAATTAAATAAATAATAATAAAAAATAAATAAGATAGAAATAAAAAGAAAGAATTTTTGAATTAACACAAAATGAAAAGATGTAAAAATATAGACATGAAGATTTAAAGTAAATGGTAGACATGAACTTAAATGATGAATTATTTTTCCTATGTTAATGCCTGGAGCACATTTACATTTATGCAATAAGAAATTACCAGCTAAAGTGGCAGAATATCACCAAAGTGATTACAAATTTATTTTACTTAAGGGGGGATTACAACTCAAAATGCCTTTACCCAGGGGAGGCTAAATGAATGAATTGAGACACTTGATCTCAGCTTCCTGAAGAAAATTTTCATTGGATAAAGGTGTATTCACTTTTTAATGCTAATGTAAAATACCACACAAGTGATTTAAAACAAACACATTCTTGATGTTACTATTCCTGAGGTCAGAAACAGGAAATGGGTCTCAGTGGGCTAATATCAAGATGTTTGCAGGGCTAGGTTTCTTCTGGAGGATACAGGGAAGAGTCTCTTTACTTTCCTATTCCAAGCTTAAATTAGAGTGCAAAAAATCTAAATATGTTTCTTATAATTAACAAATTAGGGGCCCAGTGCATGAATTCGTGCACCTTGAAAGGAACTGTGGGCTGCTTGGCTGTCGTAGGTACAGGGGTGGGTCTCAGCCCTCCATTCCCCCTCCCAGCCCCTCCTGCCATGGTCCTGGTCCCCTGTCTGCCAGGAGCCCCACTCTTGCCGCTGCTGCTCCCATGCGCTGATGGCACCAGCCTTGCTTGCACCCGCTGAAGGTGTGGAGCAATTGGGGCTGGCACCAGCAGTGGGTGTGAGCAGGGCCAGCACTGTCAGCAGGTGGGAGTAGCAGCTGATGTCCTGATCACCCCTCAGGAGCAGGAGGAGGTGAAGAAGCCCTCAGGGATGACCAGGGCTGGCAGCCGCCACTCACACCCACTGATGGCACCAAGCTATCGGGATCGGTGACAGGTACCAGCAGCAGGTGCAAGTGGCAGTTCCGGCGCTGGCTGAGGGTGTGAGTGGGGCTGGCGCTGGCAGTGGTTGCGAGCAGGGCCATTACTGGCAGCGGGTGCGAGAGGTGGCTGCCAGCCCCAATCTCCTCCCTCTCCATGCCCCCCCTCCATCTCCCCTCAGGAGCAGGGGGAGGTGGAGAAGCCCAGAGGGGTGATCGGGGTTGGCAGCCACCACCCACACCCGCTGATGGTGCCCAGTGGTTGGGCAGGCAGCAGGTGCGAGTGGGGCTGGCAGCAGGTGCAAGCACCGGGCAGGACCACGGTGCACAGGAGCAAATAATTTTCAGTAACCACCAAAGGCTCGCCCCAATGACAGCAACCACGTCCTGCCTTGGTCTGGCGCCCCCACCCACCTGCTCCACCATCCCACAGTGGCTGAAGCCCACCATGTTCCACACACACTCCCTGGTGGTCAGCGCATGTCAGAGTGACTGGTTGTTCAGTTGTTCCGGTTGTTACGCTGTTAGGTCTATTTGCATATTAGCCTTTTAATATATAGGATATTTCATAGTGAGGGACTAAATGCTAGCTCTTAACTTGTGATATAAGGTTGAAATGCCAAATTCTTTTGGCCTATGTGTCATAAAGCCCACAGTGTGTAACACTCAAAGTTTATATCAAAGGAACTTAGTTCTCCCTTTGTTGAAATAAAAAAATAGCAAATTTCTGTAGATATTAGGGGCTATTTCCCTATCACAAGTCAATATTTGGAGATTCAAGTTTTCTAATCCATACTACATCCTCAATCTTAAATTTGGAAAAATTTTAAATCAGGGTTGGGATAAGGTGCTGGGATGTTGGTCCTCTGAAACCCAACAAATGTTATAAGGAAGAACTAGTAAAAACTGGACTCACTTGAATCCTAAGCTGGTCTTTTGGGAACACAGAATCTCCAGGAAAACATTTCCTCCTGTCCAGACCCACAGGGAAATTAGGTGCTTAGAAGTTGCAGTAACAAGACAGAAATGCACCTAATGAGCAGACATAGGGAGCTGTAAATATCTCCTCATCTCCAGTCTCTCAGCATGTGTGTGACCTTGGGCTGGATGGGACCTGCTTGTTGCTTTCGGAATCCTAAGTTTGTCTAGGAGACCTGTGCTTGCCTCCTTCCTGCTGTCTTGTCTGAGCAGAGAACTGCAGTCTCCATCATCAACCATCCAGGAGATTGGGCTTTCCCATGAAGACCTTCTCCTCAGAGTTCCCAATCAGGTGAGTCCAGAGGTCCAGTAGGTACTACAGGGAAAAGTCAGAGAGAGTCAAAGCCAAGCACATGTACATGAGGTCTTTTGACAGGCACCAGCCTATGGGTTTTGTTTGCCTGATTAACTAATTAATGACTGATTTATGATGCTAAAAGGAGAAGTGAACACTGAACTAATTACTAATAATTAACTGATGGAAGACCAATTAGAGGTGATAATCTGAGGCGTAAAGTATTTCAAGTAAAAGTAGAATGTGTACAGTGAGTTTTGCAACTAAAGGGAGTAGGAAAATAGAGCAGTAGGTATGGAGGGATGGCAGTTCTTTATTTTTATCATGGCGTCTGTTCAACTACATTCCCATTGATGAGAAAGATCCAGGTCCAATATATTCTTGCAAAAATTACCTTACAACAGTAGTTCATGGGACATACATTTCACAGGCTCTTCTTTCACTCTGGTATTCAATTCATATGAAAAAGAATGTATTTGATAAGGATCAAGAGGTATGCTAAATAGTTAAACATATCAATTACTTCATCACCTGTGATCTGAATATATTTGTGGGTTAGTTATTCATTTGTTTAATCTCTTTTAAGTCATCTGTAAAGTCTTGACGTTTGTGTAGTGGGGTCAGAGTATCTTTATTCCTCTTTTTTATTGCAATCTTCTAAAAAAGGAATTGGAGGTTTCTTTCACCCACTTTGTAGTTGTTATTGAGTACCTTCATGTGTGTATATGTGGGGAATTGTGAGTGGTTATTAATAGTGTGGGCTCAAATCTGTCATCAGTTATATTGTATTCTCTCCATTGTTTTTTAATTTCTTTTTTTATTGTCTAAAGTTTTACATATGTCTCCTTTTCCCCTGATTGACCCCCAAATTTTACTTTTCATAATGAAAAAAATTCAGTTCTTACTTTTATACTTTTCACTTGTGAATCCTTTCTTTCAGCAAAAAGGAAAGTGAATGTTCTATGTATGTAGTGCTAATAAACAACCCTACACACATTGCCAACTTGTTTCACATCTCCTTTTCTCATCTCCATCTTCTCCTTTTTGTTCTTTTTAGCTTTTTGTTGTTAGCTCTATTTATAAAACAGTCATCATCTTCTACCATCCTCTGGAAGGCATTCTCTTTTGTATTTACTAAAGAGTACCTTCACCTTCCATTAGCATATTTGAATCCAATATCTTTAAATGAGAAGAAACTATAACTTAGATACTGCTTTCCTCCAAATTTAAATCCATTCTAGCCTGGCCAGCATGGCTCAGTGGTTGAACCAGGAGGTCATGGTTTGGTTCCTGGTTAGGGCCCAGGTTGCAGGCTTAGTCCCCATTGGTGGGTCTGTAGGGGGCCACCAGTCAATGACTGTCTCTCATCATTGATCTTTCTATCTCTCTCTCCCTCTTCTGTCATCTCTGAAATCAATAAAAATGTATTTTTAAAAAATCTATTCTATAATATTCTTTTATTTAAAAGTTATTGGAAATTAAAGTTGGAGTTAGTGGCCATGTTAATGTTATTAAGTAATTATTATTAATTGTCTTTATATAGGTTAATTTGACTCTCGCTTAATTTTGTTTCATACAGTTCTTTTGTAATCACTATACTTAACCTAATTTCATTCCTTTGATAACCTGTAGGCCATACATTATTAGTTTTAAAAAAAAATTCTCTTCTGTGTTATGCATACATATACACTCATATGCATTTGTACAAATGCATAAATAGCATCCTGTTCCTATCAGAAATTCTCTTTATGTGTTGTACACTCTTTTTTTCTATGTGCCCACTCTTCCTTATTACTCAACAATACCTTATAACCTTTCCTCCAATCAACTAATATGATGCCAATTCATTATTACTATGTGCACATAATATTTTATGTGATGGCTGTTATTTACACTTGAAAGCCTTCCATATATATTCTCAATGCATTGCTACTATAACAATTATATAAAAATATTCCGAGGTTGTTACATTAAAATTCTGGTTCTCCACCAGTTGCAGTATTGCTCCCCCAAGGGACATTCAGCAATGTTCAGAGACATTTCTGTCTGTCACATGGAAAGTGTAGGTAGAGTCCAGGGGTGCACAGAAGAGACCACACCACAGACAATGATCTGGCCCAGAATGTCAATAGTGCAGAGATTGATAAACCATGACTGAAAAAATATATGTACTTGTAATATTTATAGCTGTCTTCAGATTGGTTTCCCCATGTTTTAACACTTAAGTTCTGCCAGAAAAGAAAATAGAGTACCCCTTAGCTACCTGTTTGCAAGTTCTAACCCTGGTCAATGTGACACCTTCTTAAGTTTTTCCCCAGGCTGAGAGATGTGAATTTTTTATTGTTTTCTGAACTTTTTCTGAGTTTGATCAAAGATTCATATATTTAATGGTCTTGTTAATTTGAATATTATTTGTATATGCCTATTATTCTTTCATTATCAGCCTTTTAAATGATTTCTAAACATTATTATGGTGGGGGAGGTAGAGGAGGTAAACAGGGAGATAAACAGTGATGGGAGGAGACTTGACTAGGGATGATGAACACATATACATATGATACATTATAGTAATGTACACTTGAATACTATGTAATTTTGTTAACCAATGGTATCCCAATAAATTCTATGGAATTTAAAATTAAAAATTAATATAAATATAAATTATAATTTCTCAATTGACTTTGGTGGATATTTTGGCCATAAAAGAGTTTTACATTCGAATTAGTTAAATATGTCTGTTTCATTACTTCTAAGTCTGCTGATTTAATTACAATGGTTTTGCCTACCCACATATATTAATATGTAGTTTTATATCATTTCACCTGAACTGGTTACACTTAACAGTGAGTAAGCAATCCCTCTGATTTTTTATGATATGACTGAGGTAGAGAACAAGTTCATTTTCTTCCAGGTTGATATTTTTCCAGTTTTTATTCAACAATTCAATGTTTCCAAATATATTGAAATGCAACCTTACCACGTCTTCAATGTACTTATAAACTGGACCTAATTCCCGATTCACTCAACAAATAATAGAGCATCTGCTGTTTGCCACAATTTCTAGAAACATTATAGATTATCTTCTATGTCTATGCCATTGCCAATTTTAATTACTAATCTATGTTGGTAACCCTAAATTATTGCTATTTATTACATCTTGTTTTGGTTAGTTTTTCATGTTACACTCAATTTTCTTCAATACAGTTGCTTGCAATTCACTCTGTTTAACCAGATTTCATTCTCACTCTCATTCCTTTCATTTTATAACTTCACGTGTATGTAAATGTGTTCCTATATAAGTGCGCATATATTCACAAACATTTGTGAAAATACAAAGGTGAACAAAAGGGTTGAAGCTCTGCTTGTCTGGATCTGGCACTGTGATTGGTGAAGTCAGAGTACAATGAAAAAATATTTGCCGAAACCGGTTTGGCTCAGTGGATAGAGCATCGGCCTGCGGACTGAAAGGTCCCAGGTTCGATTCCGGTAAAGGGCATGTGCCTGGATTGCGGGCATATCCCCAGTGGGGGATGTGCGGGAGGCAGCTGATCGATGTTTCTCTCTCATCGATGTTTCTAACTCTCTATCTCTCTCCCTTCCTCTCTGTAAAAAATCAATAAAATATATTTTAAAAAAATATTTGCATGACAATGTGCTCAGGCTTAAATCATATGAAAAAAGTCACTCAGTGTAGAAGGATGGATCCTCATGGTATGTGCAGCATTTATTGCTCACGTCCTGGGAGGCCTTTGCATGTTGGATGAAGACCAGAACCAGAATTAGACTGTGCCCATTGATTTGTCAAAATGAGATCAAAACCCAAAGTCCAAGAAAAACAATGATGCCACATAAGAAAAGTGAGTAAGGGCTTCCCTCATCTACCATCAACCATATAAAAACTTATTCGTCAAAGAAGTATAGAAGAGGCATAGGAAAAGCTAGTCTTCTACTGCTTGATATTAAAAATATCCAACCAGTGTTGCTTTTATATATTTCCTTTTGTGAGTTATTGGTTAAATTTTTAGGTCAGTTTTCACTTGGGGTAGTTACATCATATATCTATAAATATATTGTCTTTTATTTATTTTTATTTAATTCTTTATTGTTTAAAGTATTACATAGGTCTCCTGTTTCCCCCATTGACCTCTCCCTGGTCATTCCCCCCTGCCCCCAGCACATGCCCTCTCTCCCCTACTATCTGTGTCCATGGGTTCTGCCTTTGTATTTTAGTCAAATTAATTTTTCTTCTTTATTAGCTTTGCTTGGCTTTAAAGGGTGTATAATTAGGGTTGGAAATGTTCCAGAATCCAAAGAAGATTTTTCTTACTCACTGTCTCTCAGGGACCATCTGAGCTAATTAGACCTCTCCTCTTCCTAATATCCATTTTATTGCTCTCTCCCCTTCCATGTTCATGTAAACTACTGTTTATATTTTTTTAACTACAGGACAGAAAATGTGCATAGTAATATGAAACTCCAAGGGTATTTGTCCATAGAAGGCGTATATAAGAATATCTAAAAACTATTTTAAATTCTTTTTGGAAAAGATAATTGATTTGGACACCTTGATTTGTATCTGCTCATAGCCTACATAGTGTGGGAGGGAGGAGGACATGGAAATAACACAGGTGAAGAGTCCATGGGTTTCTGCATTGTGTGTGTGTGTGTGTGTGTGCGTGTGTATATGTGCCTTGTAAAGTGAGAGCAATCCTCAGAGCAGGGGTGCCTGGACTGATATATTCCAAGGTGACTCTACTTTCAGGAGGAGATAGTAAGGATGAGATCCTTTTCAATTCACAAGATGCTTTTGGAACCAGATTAATAAGTGCAAGATTTACATAGTGTGCACAAGGCACTCTCCATGACTTGAAGTTATAAGAGCAACATGCAGGCCACCTTGTTTCTTAATATCCTCTGACACCATCTCTGATCCTGCTCTGCCATGCTCATTCCCCTTGACACACTGGCTCCTTTTGAGCCCTGATTTTCTAAACAATCTTCTTCCTTAGGGCCTTTGCACTGGCTGTACCTTCTGCCTGGCAAACACTTCCCCCTCTACCTCCCCCTTAGTTTTCATTGAGGTATCTGTTAATGTTGTCTGTTGCCCTGTTGTGGCTAATCACTATGAAAGAGAGCACCCTGTATCCACTTTCTCCATTTATTGTGATTTACTTTTTGTTTTAGCAGCTGCACTATTGAATATGTTTTATTATTTTTTAATTTGATAATATTTTTTCTCCATCATTAGTTTATAGAGACTTTATTTTTCAGCATCCCATACTCTGAACAGTGCCCGGAACATGGTCTATAGTCAATATATATTCCACAAATGCATGAAAGATATCCTCAGTAAAACAGCAATATACATTATGTTTGAAGCACAGGTTGATGGAAAAGGAAATTCTAATGACAAATGCGATACCATAATGGGGACCAAATCACACACCAAAAATGGAAATTATTTTCCTGATTCTAAAACATAAATGTGTCATTTATTCTCAGGTACAAATGCTTACTAATGTGACATTTAGTTATTCATTTCTTCTATTTTCTGATAGTCACTTCTGACACATGGAACCAGGCAATGGCACACAAATTTCAGAATTTCTTCTCCTGGGATTTTCAGAGGCACTGGAACTACAGTCCCTCATATTTGGGCTTTTCCTCTCCATGTACCTGATCACTGTGTTTGGAAACCTGCTCATCATCCTGGCTGTCAGCTCAGACTCCCACCTCCACACGCCCATGTACTTCTTCCTCTCCAACCTGTCCTTGGTGGACATTTGTGTTACCTCCAACACCGTCCCAAAGATGCTGGTGAACATCCAGACACAAAGCAAAGTCATCACCTATGAAGGCTGCATCACACAGATGTATTTTTTCATACTCTTTGCAGTGTTGGACAACTTTATCCTGACTGTGATGGCCTATGACCGGTTTGTGGCCATCTGCCACCCCCTGCACTACATGGTCATCATGAACCCCCGGCTCTGTGGACTGCTGGTTCTGGTGTCCTGGATCATTGGTGCCATGGTTTCCTTGCTACATAGCTTAATGGTATTGAGGTTGTCCTTCTGCTCAGACTTGGAAATCCCACACTTTTTCTGTGAGCTCAAGCAGGTGGTCCAACTTGCCTGCTCTGACAACTTTCTTAACAACATTATAATGTATTTTTCAGCTGTGCTGCTAGGTGTTGGTCCCCTTGCTGGGATCCTTTACTCTTACTCCAAGATCATTTCCTCCATATGTGGAATCCCTTCAGCACAGGGGAAGTATAAAGCGTTTTCTACCTGTGCCTCTCACCTCTCAGTTGTTTCCTTATTTTATGGTACAGTCCTAGGTGTTTACCTCAGCTCTGCTGCTGCCCAGAGCTCACACTCAAGTGCAGCAGCCTCAGTGATGTACACCGTGGTCACACCCATGCTGAACCCCTTCATCTACAGTCTGAGGAACAAGGACATAAAAGGGGCCCTGCAAAGATTCCTTGGCAGGTAAGCTCTTCAAGGGCCAACTGTACTAGGCTGAAGAATTGCCCAGGAATGCAGGGTGCAAATCCTCAGGGCCAGAAGTTCTGACACAAATAAAGCCAATATTTGGACTATATGTAATTGGAAATTCTCAGTTATCTCATAGGTTAACATGAATTACTTTAGCATCATTTATTATCATATGACATATTTTATTATAAGTAATTTTTCTATTGTTTTCCTGAAAGAATAGTAAATGAATTATACTATCCCTATGGACAAAATTATACTTGGATACTAAGGTCATTTGCATAACTTCATTTTAGAGGTAACTCTGAGACCACAGTTTTCACTTATTTCATCATTATTTTCTATAGCACTACCTCTTCAGCTCTTCTTGATAATGTAGACTTTAACATGCTAGCATGTTTTATAGCTTGTCTCCTGGTTTTATCTTTACATTCTATTATTCAGCTGTGTGTTCACATGCCTATCATAGCCACTGGTAAAATTGGCTATCAAACACATGTTTTCAGGAAGAGTCTACAATGAAATACACTCTAATATGGTTAGGGTCAGAGATGACCTTAAATGTCATAAAGCAATAATAGCGGTAGAATATTTGACTGTACAAAACTGACTTTCATGGCATTTGTGTAATTAATAAAGTGTGGAATATGTTTTCCATGGGTAAGGCTCCTTATTTATTGGGGTGAAAGATTATGTGGAGATTACGTGGGATATTTTATGATTTTTTTCTGAACCATCTCAGTTTTTGCTATACAACTTTCTTTTTATATAATTTTTAAAAGTGAGCAGGTGAGAGAAGAGAGAAAGATCCATATCCATATGAGAGAGAAATATTGATTGGTTGTCTCCCACACACATTAAAATCAAGAATCCAATCCACCACCTGGAAATGTACCCTGACTGGGAATAGAACCAGCAACCTTTCTGTGCATGGGATGATGCTCAACCAACTGAGCCACACAGGCCAGGGCTCCTTGAAAGCTTTAAATGTGTTCCCTACTATGTGACTCTTTCTAGTGTTCTAAATTCACTATCTCCCCTTTCCTAAATTTTTTCAAAGGGAAAGTGAGTGAACAAACTCACTACCACACAATAAGTATTTTTATACTCAGGAATATCTTCAATCTTTTTTAAAAGTATATTTTTTTACTGATTTCAGAGGGGAAGGGAGAGGGAGAGAGAGATAGAAACATCAAAAATGAGAGAGAATCATTAATTGGCTGCCTCCTGCACACCCCTACTGGGGATTGAGCCCAAAACATGGGCATTCCTTGACTGGAATGGAATGTGGGACCTTTCATTCCCCAGGATGATGCTCTATATACTAGGCAAACAGGCGAGGCAATATCTTCAATCTTCATGATCAAAGGATGAATCCTGCCCAGTTGTTATGTGCAGATTTTCTTGCACAAACAAGCATGTCCTTCCATCCTGTCTTGACTGCATGGAAGGGAACCTCAATGGAGTCACTTTTATCTAAAATGTATTGGAATTACAGCATGATTGTGAGTGCTGTCCTCAAATATCAGCACAAATGCCAAAAGTAAGAAGTAGCAGATTATTATAATTTCCCTCAGTTCTTTTTTTTCCCCTCACGCCTCCACCGCCCAGCTTGTTTCCCTCCCGCCTCCGCCGCTTTGGCTCCTTTCCTGTCTCCACCGCCTCTACTTTGCTCCCTTCTGCAGCGCTTCACTTCCTTCTACATTCCCCTCAATTCTTTATGCTTTGATTATAATATCAATCCACTATTGCTATATAACAAGCCATCCTAAAAGCAAACAGTTTAATATAATTCCTTTATTTTCCAATGGGTTTGTGTAGTGGGGTGGTGTTCTGACCTCTGCTGGTCTCATCATGAGTCTGCAGTTAGCTGTGGGTCAGCTGGGGTGTCTCTGCTGACCTTTCTAATGTATTAGGGGCTCAGCTATGGTGACTGATCTGGGCGGGGGGCTTGGCTGGAATAAATGAGCTCTGTCTGCATGTCCTCTCCTTCTCTGGGAGGGCCCCTTGGATTGTTCATGTGGCTCAGCCAGGGTTCTGAGTGAGAGCAGTGGAAATGCACTAAGGCCTGGTAAGGCGCACTGTCACTTCCACCATATTCTATTGGCCAAAATAACTAAGAAATCCTAAGTCCAGCCCAGATTCAAAGATGGAGAAAAAGACTACTCCTCTGGAACTCACAGTCACATTGCCAAAGACATGAAAGCAGATAAAGAATTGGGGCCATCTCTGCAGAGAGTCTACCATTTGTGTCAATTTTATTTCAGTAAAGTTTTATTTCTACATCTGCCCTCAACAGCTGAGTGATCTTAGAGAAGAAAGTGAGAGTAAATACATATTTAATGAGCAGATGTGCAAATCCTACACTAGAGGGTCAAGCCCCTTCAAATGTCAATATCCCCACTTTGCCACTTGTCTCCCACTTACCATTTCTAGGCTGAAAATAATTAGAACTTTTTCCTTCCAGATATCTTGAGTCCATGGACTTAACTCATTAATTAACAGAGCTAGAGAGCTGTTCTTTTTTTGATAACCATCTTTTTTTGGCACCCTCCTGTAGATTGCTTTTCTTTTCATTGAGCTGCTCTTAACATATTCATAATGATTTCCAATATGATACTTGTATTTGTGGGGTGTCAAGGTCGTGACGGAAGGAGATGACATTTGAATTGCACAAACAACAGAGAAATGGGTATTTGAAAGAGGAGAGAGAGTTGCTGACCTTATGCTCAGTGAGAGATGCCAGTCACAAAAAGACAACTACTGCATGGTTTCACTTATATGGCATATCTAAAGTAGTCAAATTCAGCCAGGGCAGTGTGGCTCAGTGGTTGAGCATCAACCTATGAACTAGGAGATCATGGTTCAATTTCTGGTCAAGGCACATACCTGGATTGTGGGCTTCATCCCCAGTGGGGTGTATGCAGGAGGCAGCCAATCTATGATTCTCTTTCATCATTGATGTTTCTCTCTCTCTCTCTCTTCTTCTCCCTTCTTCTCTGCAATCAATAAAAATATATTTACAAATAAGAAAAAAGTTGTCAAATTCATAAAAACAGAAAATAGAATGGTTGTTGACAGGTGTGAGAGAAGAGGGATTCAGGAGTTAGTGTTTCATGGTTGTAGAGTTTCAATTTTAGAATATGAAAAAAGGTTTGGAGGATGTTTGTACAACAATATGAATGTACTTAACACTACTGAACTGCACACTGAAAATGGTTACAATGGAAAATGTTATTATGTGTTTTTACCACTTAAATTTTTTAATGAAAGGAAGTTCTCACACATGCTACAGCATGAATGACCCTTGAATACATTATGCTGAGTGAAATTAACCAGTCATAAAAGGACAAATACCATATGACTCCACTTTTATTTTTTAAATTTCTTTATTGATTAAAGTATTACATATGTGTCCTCATCCCCCATTACCCTATGAACCTCCTCCCCCAGTCATGCCCTCACCCCCATGTTGTCTGTTGTCGTAAATGTTTCCTTCCACGTCCTGCGTGGTTCAGGGTTCAATATCTGGAAGAGGAGCCGCACACAAAAGAAATAGAAAAGACAAGAGATAATTTGGAAATATTGGGGGACCAGGTGGGTAAGTCCAACTCAGGAGGAAGGACTTCCACCCGTGCTCAGTCCGCACGGACCTTTTATAGTCTGAGGTAAACAATGCAGTGGTTACCATAGTTAAAGTTCTTGTGAGTTTCACCTGTTTTGATCATGTTTACACTCCCTGCACTTCCCTCAGCCCATTAGCTTCCCAGGTAAGATCTGGGGAGTGTTATAAGGTCAAGCCTAATTATGCTAAGAGGACTGAGCCCTCTAAGCTGGGACTTGTTTGTGACTTTGCCAGCAGGTCAGTCCGAGGCTCAACCCTATATCAGTTTCCCACAGTCTGTGTCCATTGGTTAGGCTTATATATATGCATGCATACAAGTCCTTTGGTTGATCTCTTCCCCTTACCCCCACCCTTCTTTACCTTCCCTCTGAGGTTTGACGGTCTGATTGATGCTTCTCTGTCTCTGGATCTGTTTTTGTTCATCAGTTTATGTTGTTCATTGTATTCAATAAATGAGTGAGATCATGTGATATTTATCTTTCTCTGACTGGTTTATTTCACTTAGCATAATGCTCTCCAGGTCCATCCATGCTGTTGCAAGTGGTAAGAATTCCTTCTTTTTTACCACCCCGTAGTATTCCATTATGTAGATGTACCATGGTTTTTTAATTCACTCATCTGCTCATGGGCACTTAAGCTGTTTCCAAATCTTAGCTATGGTGAATTGTGCTGCTATGAACATAGGGGCGCATATATCCTCTCTGATTGGTGTTTCTAGTTTCTTGGGATATATTCTTAGAAGTGGGATCACTGGGTCAAATGGGAATCCATTTTTAGTTTTTTGAGGAAACTCCATACTGTTCTCCACAGTGGCTGCACCAGTCTGCATTCACACCAGCAGTGCATGAGGATTCCTTTTTCTCCGCATCCTTGCTTGGTTGTCTCCTTATTTTATTGTATGATGCTAGGTATGTACCTCAGCCTACCCACATCTCACAGTCAAGTGCAATTGCCTCAGTGTGTACATCATGGTCACACCCATGCTGTACCCTTCATCTAGCAGTGGTTCTCAACCTTCCTAATGCCGCGACCCTTTAATACAGTTCCTCATGTTGTGGTGACCCCAACCATAAAATTATTTTCATTGCTACTTCATAACTAATTTTGCTACTATTATGAATCGTAATGTAAATATCTGATACACCAGATGTATTTTCAGGGGTATTCTACAGTCTCAAGAACAAGGACATCAAAAAGGCTCTGAAAGGAATCTTTGGGAAGAAAACTACAAGCAGGACAATTGTCCTAAGACTGAAGATGTGCCCATGATGGCAGAGGTCAAAGACTCAGAGTCAGACATCATGATGATCTTCAGACTATGGAAGTAGAACTTGCTCTTTCCATTTATTTCCTGGACTTTTTGTTTCTTTGACCTCAAGCTCTCTATTCAACATTTGTAACTCAATTAAGTTCTCTGCTCTCTTAGATATTCAACAGCTTTTCTCTTTGTTGTTTTTCTACTTTCCTAAATTTATTTCCATCATGGATCAGATATATTTGGAAAATACTATTTACCTAATGAGACAACATGGATATTTATAGAATAATTTTTCTCAAATGACATATATCATACCAAATAATTTTTTTTTTTTACTAAAAGAGTCATCCTGAATTGCACTACTCCTATGGAAAAACCACATTTAATGACCAAGGCAATTTATACAGTTTTGTATGAGAGGAAAATCTGAGACCTCTGCTGTTCACTTTTATGACTGACATTCTTTTGTATATCACTATCTCAACTGCTGTTCCTGATAATATAGACTCTGACCTACCAGTGACAGCAGTTCTCAACCTGTGGGTCGCGACCCCTTTGGCGGTCAAACGACCCTTTCACAGGGGTCGCCTAAGACCATCCTGCATATCAGATATTTACATTATGATTCATAACAGTAGCAACATTACAGTTATGAAGTAGCAATGAAAATAATTTTATGGTTGGGTCACAACATGAGGAACTGTATTTAAAGGGCCAGAAGGTTGAGAACCACTGAGTGGTCACTGGGTTTTATTCTCCTCATTAGGATCCTGTTCTCTTTCAGCTCAGTGTTCATTTTCCTAACTTAGCCACTTGCAAAATGATTATCAAATCCATGTCTCCAAGAGTACTCTTCATTGAAAGATAAATTTTCATAAATAGTTTGACCTAATACAACCTTAAAGTCACAGGTTAATTCAATCTGATGAGGTA
Organism: Myotis myotis; assembly: GCF_014108235.1. Lineage (NCBI taxonomy): Eukaryota > Metazoa > Chordata > Mammalia > Chiroptera > Vespertilionidae > Myotis > Myotis myotis. The sequence continues at coordinate 717,294 of NW_023416339.1, forward strand.
AATTTTTATATAACACATTGTATTTATATGTAAAATATTTATTCTTCATCTTATGCATCTATTCATTGGCGTATGGAGGAATGGTGCCCATTTTTAAGGGGGTTTATGCATATGATTAAATATTGGTTGGTTTTCCCCTATGTTTTATTGAATTACCTTAATTTGTCTCCTTGATATTTTTCAGTGCTTTCTATACTGTGACTCTTTCATTACTATAAGAACATAGATTCCCTCCTTCTAAGTTGTTCATAACGATGGAAGGAATGGTGAATGATCATTATCAGTTTCATCCATTATATATCTCTATGATGCTCAGGATTCTATTCATTCTTTAAGATCAAAGAATGACTCAGGAGTGAAATTGCATTCTTCTTTGGTTGTATAAAATAAGATCACCAGTTTTCCTACAGAAACATATGTGTTCTTTCCACCTCTTCTGGTTACAGGGACATGAACCCCCAATGAGAGTTTTTCAATACATTTATTTGAAATAAACTAACATATTAACAATGAATGCTGTCTTCTAAGAAATAAGAATAAGAATACAAATAAATAATATTAAAAATGTTAAGTGCTCTAGCTGCTGTGGCTCAATTGGCTGGGTGTTGTCCCATGCACTGAGAGGTTTGATTCCCCATCAGGGCATATGCCTGGGTTTCTGGCTCTATCCCCAGTGTAGGAGGCAGCTGGTCAAAGTTTCCATCTCTCCCTCTCCCTTCCTTTGTCTTTCTAAAATCAATAAAACACATTTTAAAAAAAGTGTTATTCTCCCTTAAAATTTCTAATTTTGTTTGTGTTTCCTAACTTTTTTTCTTGATTATATTTATTAAATATCAGTATAGTTTGGATTTATAAATTCTGTTTTTAAATCATTAATTCCTGTCTTTGTCTTTGTTATAAACTTAGTCTGCTTAGTCTGCTTTGTTATAAACTTAGTCCTGAAATTTGTTTTGTTCTTTTAATGAATTCAATTTAATTTCCTGCTTTATTTTTTAAAATGAAAAGCTTTAAAGATATTTTTCAATTGATTACAACAATGGTCACACCCTGATTTTTGACATATAGAGCTGTCATTGTAATCTTTTTTCTAAATATATTTGTATTGATTTCAAAGAGGAAGGGAGAAGAACACAGAAACATCAATGATGAGAGAGAATCATTGATGGGCTGCCTCCTGCATGCCCCCTACTGGGGATCAAGTTGGAGGCCCAGGCATATGCCCTGACCTGGACTCAAACCAATCGACGCACAACCTTCAGGTTCATGGGTTAATGCTCCACTACTGAGCCACACCGTCTGGGATCATTGTAATCGTTTAAATAGTAGTTGTAATAATTCTCTTTTGACCAAGTTGCAATTGAGGAGATTGCTTTAAAAATTTTCCCAAAAAGTTTTTATGTAGTTGAGTTTTACGGCCTTGTAGTTAGAGAATATATCTGAATTTTTTCTTCTGATGTTTTGAAATATGTGGCTAAGAAGTTAACTGACTTTTGTCAATGTTCCATGGGTGCTTAAAAAGGAGATGTATTATTTGTTTATAGGCTAAAAGTTCAATATTTATCAGTTAATTAAAACAGTTTATAATTCAGAAAAAAAAGAGAACAAGTGCCAATAAAAACCAGCAGATAACTACTGTCCTCACTTATATTTACCTTGATTATTGTATCAGTAAGCTATTGCTGTATGACAAGCCATCCTACAAGCAAATTATTTAATACTAGAGGCCTGGTGCATGGATTCATGCACTGGCGGAGTCTCTTAGCCTGGTCTGCGGCGATTGGGCTGAAACCGGCTCTCTGACATCCCCCGAGGTATCCCAGATTGTAAGAGGGTGCAGGCCAGGCCAAGGGACTCCACCAGTGCATGACTGGGGCTGGGGAGGGACCATAGGAGGGCTCCAGGATGTGTCAGGCCCATCTCACCCAGACCCAATTGGCCAGACCCCAGTAGCAAGCTAACCTACCAGTCAGAGCGTCTGCCCCTCAGTGGTCAGTGCACATCATAGGGACTGGTAGAAGGTTGAAAGGTTAGACACTTTGTATATTAGGCTTTTATTATATAGGATAATGCCATTATTACCAAGTGTGATTGTGTGGTGGGGAGCTTTTCTGAACTCTGCCAGTCTCTTACTGAGTCTATACTCAGTTGTGAGTTTCTATATGTGTTTTTTACGTCTCATTCATGATGTGTGTGGCCATGGTGATCTTCTCCCTTGAAGCAGTATATCATCAGTTTACCCTGTTCCTATATTTAGTTTTATCATCTATTTTAAAGAAAAGAAAGTGTACTGACTGTGAAATGCCTTATTTTACTTCTACTGTTCCTATATCCATGAAACTTAGCTTTTTTCCCAGGTAGAAGAGATAACTCCAGCTACTGATCTCTAGATCTTGGCTTTTTTCCTTCCAGGTTTTTTTGAAGTATAATTACATAATGTAAATGGAACATGATTAATATTCACAATTTGATGACTAAAGGCATACAAAAATTGCAGTCCATACCTCACGTTTTCAATATATATATATATATATATATATATATATATATATATATCCACACTAATAAAAGAGAAAGATGCAAATTGACAGTACCTTCATGATGCCCACCAGCCAATCAGGAGTGAGTATGCAAATTAACACAATAAAAGATGGCAGGTTAATTTGCATATGCAGATACCGAGCGGTTGGGGGCTGGGCGGGACATTTGCATCATTGCCATGGTGATGATGCAGGCTTTCTGCACTGCCCCAGTGGCTCCGGGCCTCTGGGCAGAATGGGAAGGCAGAAAGGGAGCTCAGGGCCAGAGCTAAGGGGGAAAGGTGGCTCCGACCAGAGCGAAGGCAGTGCCAGCAGCCAGGGGAAGGAAGGCCCATTCTTGCATGAATCTTCGTGCATTGGGCCTCTAGTATATACATACATCTTTGAATGAGAACATTTTTCCTTTGATTTTTAGATAGAGTGGAACGGAAGGAGAGAGACAGAGAGAGAAACATCCACATGAGAGAGACACATCGATTGATTGCCTCCTTCTTGCACCCAGACCAGGGGCGGGCAATGAGCCTGCAAATGAGATATGTGCCTTAGACTGGAATCGAACCCAGGATCCTTCAGTCCGTGGGCTGATGCTCTACCCAGTGAGCAAAACTGGCTAGGGCTCATATTTCCATTTGTACATGTCAAGAAAGTACACAATAAATTTTAGTGGCTTCTTATAGTCATTGTTAAACATTTAATATACCTGAGCCCAAATTTCCAATGAAATATGGCCAAATATCTCACTTATTGCTTGCAACATTTGCATTGGGAATAGTAAACATAACTTCAGATGAATGTTGCAAGCAATAAATGAGATATATGGCCATTTTTCATTGAGCCCAAATAAAATGTTCCAAGGAAAAATGTGTATGTATATGTGTGCTTATCCATATACATTTTTATTTCAAACAAACTCACCCACTTATATGAACAAACACACAGACTCATTTATAAGCACATATTTTATGTTGAAAGTAAACATAAGAGAAATTTAAAGAAGATAGAGGAGACAAACTGCAATCCAGTTGCAGTCGTTTGCATGCAGCTTTCCAGTTTTCCCAGCACCATTTATTGAAAAGACTATCTTTACTCCAAAGTGAATTCTGGATCCTTTGTCAAAAATTATCTGTCCGTACATGTGTTGTTTTATAGCTGCACTCTCTATTCTGTTCCACTGATCTGTATATCTGTTTCTCTACCAATTCTATGCTGTTTTGATTATCGTAGCTCTGAAGTGTGAAGGGAACCCTCATTCACTGCCAGTGGGAATGTATATTGGTATAACCACTACGGAAAGCATCCTGGCGATTCCTCAAAAAATTAAAAGTAGAGCTACCATATGACCTAATAATCCTACTCCTGGGTATACACCCGAAAACTCGAAATCATTTATACGCAAAGATATATACACCCCTATGTTCATTGCATCATTATTCACAGTGGCCAAGAGTTGGAAACAGCCAAAGTGCCCTACGATAGGAGATTGAATAAAGAAGATGTGGTATATATACACACAATGGAGTACTACATGGCCCATAAGAAAGGTTGAAATAGCATCATTTACAACAACATGGATGGGCCTAGAGAACATTATGAGAAGTGAAATAAGTCAAACAGAGAAAGCTAAGAATTATATGATTTAACTCATATGTTGAATATAAAACTGAAACTTATGAACACAAACAGCAGTGTGGTGGTTGCCAGAGGGAGGGGGTGTGGGGGAAGAAAGGGGTCCTAATATGAGGTGACAGGAGAAGATTTGACTTTGGGTGGTGGGCACATGGTCCTATATACAGATTTTGTAACTTAGTAATCCACACATGAAACCTATATGTTCATGTTGACTAATGTCACCCCAATAAAATTAAATCCTATCTAATAAAAGAGAAACATGGTAATTAGCCATACGTCTGCTACCCTTCCCATTGGCTAATCAGGGCGATATGCAAATTAACTGCCAGCCAAGATGGTGGCCGGCAGCCAGGCAGCTTGAAGTGAACATGAGGCTTGCTTGCCTCAGTGATGGAGGACTCCAACGTTCCCAGCCTCTGAGCTTGCAGTTTGAAACATTGTTACAAATATAGAAGCTAAACAAAACCCCAGAAACGTGCTTTCAGCCAGCCAGGATCTCAGAGCGGGAGTTGAAAGAGTGTTTTGATTATAGAACCCAAATAAACCAGATACCTGCTTTCAGCAGCCGAGGCCTAAGAGCTGGAGCCAAGCCTCAGAGCTAAAGCTAGCCCAGAATAAAAAAAAAGAAAGAAAAGGATTGGTTGGGAGCTTCAGTCACCCGCCAGTCTGAAAACAGCCCTCAGCCCCTCACCCAGACTGGCCAGGCACCCCAGTGGGGAGCCCCACTCTGAAGGGTGTGTGACCAGCTGCAAACAGCCATCATCCCCTCATCCAGGCTGGCCAGGCACCCAAGCGGGACTCCCACCCTGATCCAGGACACCCTTCAGGGCAAACCAGCCGGCCCCCACCCATGCACCAGGCCTCTATCCTATATAGTAAAAGGGTAATATGCCTCCCAGCACTGGGATCAGCGTGACAGGGGGCAGCCCCCAAACCCCCTGATTGCCCTGCAGCTCTGTGTGTGACAGGGGGCGGGGCCACAACCTCCCTATCTGCTCTGCTCTGTTTGTGACAGGGGAAGGTGCCCCAACCCCCTGATCGCCCTGTGGCTCTGTGTGTGACAGGGTGCGGCACCCCAACCCCCTGATCGGCTCTGCTCCATGTGTGACAGGGTGCGGTGCCCCAACCCCCCTTATTGGTCCTGCTCTGTGCATGACAGGGGGTGGCGCCGCAACCTCCCCATCGACCCTACCTTAAGTGTGACGGGGGCGGTGCCCCAAGCCCCCAATCGGCCCTACCCTGAGCGTGACTGAGAGTGGCATCACAACCTCCCAATCCACCCTGCTCTGTGCATGACAGGGGGTAGCGCCCCAACTCCCCAATCAGCCCTGCTCTGAGCCCGACCAGGGGCTGCACCTAGAGATTGGGCCGTCCTCTGCGACCCGGGAGTGGGCCTAAGCCAGCAGGTCATTATCTCCCGAGGGGTCCCAGACTGCGAGAGCGCACAGGCCGGGCTGAGGGACCCCCTCTCCCCCCTGAGTGCACAAATTTTTGTGCACCAGGCCTCTAGTAAATAATAATAAAAAATAAAGAAGATAGAAATGAAAAGAATGAATTTTTGAATTAACACAAAATGAAAAATGTAAAAATATAGACATGAAGATTTAAAGTAAATGGTAGACATGAACTTAAGTTATGAATTACTTTTCCTATGTTAATGCTTCAAAGGCACCAAAATTGGGAGCACATTCACATTTATGCAATAAGAAATTACCAGCTAAAGTGGTCAAATATCTCCAAACTGATTTAGAAATTTGATTTACTTAAGGGGGGATTACAACTCAAAATGCCTTTACCCAGGGGAGGCTAAATGAATGAATTGAGACACTTGATCTCAGCTTCCTGAAGAAAAATTCATTGGTTAAAGGTGTATTCACTTTTTAATGCTAATGTAAAATGACCACCTGAGTGATTTAAAACAAACACAGTCATGCCTTTACAGTTCCTGATGACAGAAACAGGAAATGGGTCTCAGTGGGCTAAAATCAAGGTTTGCAGGGCTACATTTCTCTTGGAGCAGTGGTTCTCAACCTTCCCAATGCCACGGCACTTTAATACAGTTCCTCATGTTGTGGTGACCCCCAATTTCATTGTTACAAATTGAACATAAATAAAGCATCACAAAAACAATATGTAATTATATATGTGTTTTCTGATGGTCTTAGGCGACCCCTGTGAAAGGGTCGTTGGACCCCCAAAGAGGTCGCGACCCACAGGTTGAGAACCACTGTCCTGGAGGCTACAGGGAAGAGTCTATTTACTTTCCTATTTCAAGCTTAAATAAGAGTGCAAAAAAATCTAAATATGTTTCTTATAATTAACAAATATTTCACAGTGAGGGACTAAATGACAGCTCTTAACTTGTGATATAAGTTGAAATGCCAAATGCTTTTGGCTAATGGGTCATGAGGCCAGTGAGTAACACTCAAAATTTATAACAAAGGAACTTAGTTCTCCCCCTTGTAGAAAAGAAAAATAGCAATTTTTCTGTAGATATCAGGGCCTGTATCCCTACCACAACTCAATATTTGGAGATTCAAGTTTTCTAATCCAGACTGTATCCTCAGTCTTAAATTTGGAAAAATTTTAAATCAGGGTTGGGATAAGGTGCTGGGATGTTAGTCCCCTGAAACCCAACAAATGTTATAAGGAAGAACTAGTAGATACTGGACTCACTTTAATTCTAAGCTGGTCTTTTGAGAACACAGAATCTTCAGAAAAACATTCCCTTCTGTCCAGACCCACAGGGAAATCAGGTGATTAGAAGTTGGAGTAACGAGACAGAAATGTACCTAATGAGCAGACATAGGGAGCTGTAAATATCTCTAGGCTTACAGCATGTGTGACCTAGGGCTGGATGGGACCAGGTTGTTGCTTTTGGAATCCTGAGTTTGTCTAGGAGACCTGTGTTTGCCTCCTTCCTGCTGTCTTGTCTGGGCAGAGAGCTTCAGTCTCCATCATCAACCATCCAGGAGGTTGGACTTTCCCATGGAGACCTTCCCCTCAGAGTTCCCAATCAGGTGAGTCCAGAGGTCCAGTAGGTACTACAGGAAAGGGTCAGAGAATCAAAGCCAAGCACATGTACCTGAGGTCTCTTGACAGGCACTAGCCTATGGTTGTCTGTTTACCTGATTAAGTAAGTAATGACTGATTTATGATGCTAAAGGAGGAGAAGAAGTGAACATTGAACTAATTGCTGATAATTAACTGATGGAAGACCAATTAGAGGTGGTAATCTGAGGCATAAAGTGATTCAAGTAGAAGTAGAATGTGTACACTGAGTTTTGCAACTAAAGGGAGTAGGAAAATAGAGAGTAATGGCTATGGAGGGATGTCCAGTCAAATGAGGGCAGTTCTTTATTTTTATCATGGTGTCTATTCAACTACGTTTCCATTGATGAGAAAGATCCAGGTCCAATATGTTTCTTGAAATATTACCTTACAACTGTAGTTCATAAGACATACATTCCACAGGAGCTTCTTTCACTCTGGTTTTCAATTCACATGAAAAAGAATATATTTGATAAGTAAAAGGAGGTATGCTAAATAGTTTAACTTTTCAATTACTTCATCACCTGTGATCTGAATATATTTGTGGGTTATTCATTTGTTTTCTCTCTTGTAAGTCGTCTGTAAGATCCTGATGTTATTGTAGTGGGGTTAGCATGTCTCTATTCCTGTTTTTGATTGCATTCTTCTAACTAAGGAATTGGAGGTTTCTTTCACCCACTTTGTTGTTTGTCATTGAGTACCTCCATGTGTGTATATGCGGGCAATTGTGAGTGTTTATTAATAGCGTGGGTTCAAATCTGTCATCAGTCATATTGTATTCTCTCCTTTGCTCTTTAATTTTTACTTTCCTTTTTTTATTGTCTAAAGTTTTACATATGTCTCCTTGTCCCCTGAATGACGCCCCCCAATTCTTACTTTTCTTAATGAAAAGATTCAGCTCTTACTTTTATACTTTTCACTTGTGAATCCTTTCTTTCAGAAAAAGGAAAGTGAATGGTCTTCTGTGTATGCAGTGCTAATAAACAGCCCTACACACAGTGCTAACTTGCTTCACATCTCCATCTTCTCCTTTTTGTTCTTTTTGGCCTTTTGTTGTTAGCTCTATTTACAAAACAGGCATCATCTTCTATGATCCTCTGGAAGGCATTCTCTTTTGTATTTACTAAAGATTAACTTTCCCCTCATTAGCATAATAGAATCTAATATCTTCAAATAAGAAGAAACTATAACTTATATACTGCTTTCTTACAAATTTAAAATCCATTCTAGCCCAGACAGCATTACTCTGTGGTTGAGCATCGACCTATGAACCAGGAGGTCATGGTTTGATTCCTGGTTACTGCCTGGGATGCAGGCTTGGTCCCCATTGTTAGGTCTGTGGAGGGCAGCCAGTCAATGACTATCTCTCATCATTTATGTTTCTCTCTCTCTCTCTCTCTCTCTCTCTCTCTCTCTCTCTCTCTCTCTCTCCCTCTCTCTTCTTTCCTCTCTGAAATCAATAAAAATACATTTTTTAAAAGGGTCCCAGGTTCGATTCCAGTCAAGGGCATGTACCTTGGTTGTGGGCACATCCCCAGTAGGGGATGTGCAGGAGGCAGCTGATCAATGTTTCTCTCTCATCGATTTTTCTAACTATCCCTCTCCCTTCCTCTCTGTAAAAAAAATCAATAAAATATACATTTTTTAAAAAGCCATTCTATAATATTCTTTTATTTCAAAGTTATTGGAAATTTAAGTTGGAATTGGTGGCCCATGTTGATGTTATTAAGTTATTATTATTAACTGTCTTTATAAAGATTAATTTGATTCTCACTTAATTTTGTTTAATATAGTTCTTTTGTAATTACTATACTTAACTTAATTTTATTCCTTTGATAATCTGTAGTCCATAAATTCTTAGCCTTAAAAAAACTTTTCTTTTGGGTTATTCATACATATACACTCATATACATTTGTACAGATGCATACATAGCATCCTGTGCCCATCAGAAATTCTCTTTATGTGTTGTACACTCTTTTTTTCCATGTGCCCACTCTTCCTTATTACTGAACAATACCTTATAACCTTTCCTCCAATCAACTAATGTGATGCCAAGTCATGATTACCATGTGCACATAATATTTTATGATATGACTGTGCTATTCATACTTGAAAGCCTTCCATATACTTTCTCAATGCATTGCTACTATAACAATTATACAAAAATATTCTGAGGTTGTTACATTAAAATTCTGGTTCTCAAAGAGAGGCAGTGTTGTTCCCCCAAGGGACATTCAGCAATGTTCAGAGACATTTCTGTCTGTCACATGGGAAGTGTAGGTAGAGTCCAGGGATGTACAGGAGAGACCAGACCACAGACAATGATCTGGCCCAGAATGTCAATAGTGCAGAGACTGAGAAACCATGACTGAAAGAATATATATACTTATAATATTTATAGCTGTCTTCAGATTGCTTTCCCAATGTTGTAACACGTTACAGTTCTGCCAGAAAAGAAAATAGAGTACCCCTTTGCTACCTGTTTAAAAGTTCCAATCCCACTCAATTTGACACTTTTTTAAGGCTTTCCCAGGATGAGAAATGTAAATTTTTTTACTGTTTTCTGAACTTTTTCTGAGTTTGATCAAAGATTCATATATTTGATGGTCTTGTTAATTTTAATGTTATTTTATCTGTCTATTATTCTTTCATTATCAACCTTTTAAATGATTTCTAAACATTATTATGGTGGGGAAGGTAGAGGAGGTAAACAGGGAGATAAACATTAATGGGAGGAGACTTGACTAGGGATGATGAACACATATACATATGACATATTACAGTAATGTACACTTGAATACTATGTAATTTTGTTAACCAATGGTACCCCAATAAATCCTATGGAGTTAAAACTTAACAATTAATATAAATATAAATTATTTTTCAATTGACTTTGGGGGATATTTTGGCCATAAAAATGTTTCACATTTGATTTAGTTAAATAAGTCTGTCTCATTACTACTAAGTCTCCTGACTTAATTATGATGGTTTGGCCCACCCATACATATTAATGTGCAGTTTTCTATCATTTCACATAAAAAGGATTGGATACACTTAACAATGAGCAAGCCATCCCTCTGATTTTTTGTAATGTGACTGAGGGAGGGGAACAACTGCATTTCCTTCCAGGTTGATATATTTCCAGCTTTTATTCAACAATTCAATGTTTCCAATTATATATTGAAATGCAACCTTACCATGGGTTCAATGTACTTATATACTGAGACCTAATTCCTGATTCATTCAAGAAATAACAATGGAGCATCTACTATGTGCCACAATTTCTAGAAACATTATAGATTATCTTCTATGTCTATGCCACTGCCAATTTGACTACTAATTCCTGTTGGTAACCCTAAATTATTGCTATTTATGATATACCTTGTTTTGGTTAGTTTTTGATGCTCCACTTAATTTTCTTCAATACAGTTGCTTCCAATTCACTCTGTTTAACCAGGTTTCATTCTCCCTGTCATTCCTTTCATTTCATAACTTCACATTTACTTAAATGTTTGCCTATATAAGTGCACATATATTCACAAACATTTGTGAAAATACAAAGGTGAACAAAACAGGTGAAACCCTGCTTGTCTGGATCTGGCACTGTGATGGTGAAGTCAGAGTACAATGAAATAAATGTTTGTATGACAATGTGCTCAGGCTTAAATCATATGAAGAAAGTTACTCAGTGTAGCAGGATGGATCATCATAGTATGCGCAGGACTTATTGATCATGTCCTGGGAGGCCTTTGCATGTTGGATGAAGACCACAACCAGAATTAGACTATGCCCATTGATTTGTAAAAACATGAGATCAAACACAAAGTCCAAGGAAAGCAGAGATGCCACATAAGAAAAGTGAGTAAGGGCTTCTCTCATCTACCATCAACCATATAAAAACTTATTGGTCAAAAGTATCCAACCAGTGTTGCTTTTATATATTTCCTTTTGTGAGTTATTGGTTAAATTTTTTGGTCAGATTTCACTTGGGGTAGTTACATCATATATCTATAAATATATTGTCTTTTTTTATTTTTATTTTTTATTTAATTCTTTATTGTTTAAAGTATTACATAGGTCTCCTGTTTCCCCCACTGACCGCTCCCTGGTCATTCCGCCCCGCCTCCAGCACATGCCCTCACTTCCCTACTATCTGTTTCCATGGGTTCTGCCTTTGTATTTTAGTCAAATTAATTTTTCTTCTTTATTAGTTTTGCTTGGCTTTAAAGGGTGTATAATTAGGGTTGGAAATGTTCCAGAATCCAAAGAAGATTTTTCTTACAGTCTCTCAGGGATTACCGGAGCTAATTAGATCTCTCTTCTTCCTAATATCCATTTTATTGCTCTCTCTCCCTCTATGTTCATGTATACTACTGTTTATATTTTTTTAACTACAGGACAGAAAATGTGCATAGCAATATGAAACTCCAAGCTTATTCATTCATAGAAGGCTTACTATAAGAATATCTAAATACTATTTCTAAATTCTTTTTGGAAAAGCTACTTGATCTGGATACCTTGACTTGTATCTGCTCATAGTCTACATAGTGTGGGAGGGAGAAGGACATGGAAATAACGCAGATGAAGATGGTGTTCTGCAGTGTGTGTGTGTGTGTGTGTGTGTGTGTGTGTGTGTGTGTGTGTGTGTGCCTTGTAAATTGAGAGCAGTCCTCAGAGCAGGGGTGCCTGGACTGATATATTTCAATGTGACTCTAATATCAAGAGGAGATACTAAGGAGGGAATCCTTTGCAATTCACAAGATGCTTTTGCAACCAGATTAATAAAGTGCAAGATTTACATAGTGTGCACAAGGCACCTTCTATGACTTGAAGTTTCAACAGCAACATGCAGGCTACCTTGTTTCTTAATATTCTCTGACACCATCTCTGATCCTGCTTTGCTGTGCTCATTCTGCTTGACACTCTGACTCATTTTGAGCCCTGATTTTCTAAACAATCTTCTTCCTCAGGGCCTTTGCACTGGCTGTTCCTTCTGCCTGGCAAACACTTACCCCTCTGTCTCCCACTTATTTTTCATTGAGGTATCTGTTAAGTGTTGTCTGTTGGTCTGTTGTGGCTAAACACTAAGAAAGACAGCACCCTGTATCCACTTTCTCCATTTAATGTGATTTACTTTTTGTTTTAGCAGCTGCACTATTGGATATATTTTATTATTTTTTAATTTGATAATATTCCTTCTTCATCATTAGTTTATAGAGACTTTATTTTCAGTATCCCGTACTCTGAACAGTGCCCGGAAAATGGTCTATACTCTATAGTCAATATATATTCCATAAATGCATGAAATAAATCCTCAGTAAAATAGCAGTATACATTATGTTTGAAGCACAGGTTGATGGAAAAGGAAATTCTAATGACAATGAAGATACCATAATGAGGAACAAATCACACACCAAAAATGGAAATTATTTTTTTTTAAAATATATTTTTTATTGATTTAGATATTACATATGTGTCCTTGTCCCCACGTTACCCTCTACCCCCCACCCCCCCACCCCCGCTCATGCCCTAACCCCCCCGTTGTTCATGTCCATTGATTAGGCCTATATGCTTGCATATAAGTCCTTTGGTTGATATTTCCCCCTTACCCTCACCCTCCCCTACCTTCCCTCCAAGTCCCGACAGTCCAACCAATGCCTCTCCATCTCTGGATCAGTCCTTGTTCATCAGCTTATGTTGTTCATTATATTCCACAAATGAGTGAGATCAGGTGGTATTTATCCGCTCTCCAGTTCCATCCATGCTGTGGCAAATGGTAAGAGTTCCTTTTTCTTCTTCCTCTTATTAAAGAATACCTTTCAGCATTTCAGATAATGCTGGTTTGGTGGTGATGAACTCCTTTAGCTTTTTCTTATCCGTGAAGCTCTTTATCTGACCTTCTATTCTGAATGATAGCTTTGCTGGATAAAGTAATCTTGGTTGTAGGTTCTTGCTATTCATCACTTTGAATATTTCTTGCCACTCTCTTCTGGCCTGCATGGTTTCTGTTGAGAAATCAGCTGACAGTCGTATGGGTACTCCCTTGTAGGTAACTGACTGTCTTTCTCTTGCTGCTTTTAAGATTCTCTCTTTATCTTTTGCTCTTGGCATTTTAATTATGATGTGTCTTGGTGTGGTCCTCCTTGGATTCCTTTTGTTTGGGGTTCTCTGCGCTTCCTGGACTTGTAAGTCCATTTCTTTCACCAGGTAGGGGAAGTTTTCTGTCATTATTTCTTCAAAAAGGTTTTCAATATCTTGCCCTCTCTCTCCTTCTGGTACCCCTATAATTCTGATGTTGGTACGCTTGAAGTTGTCCCAGAGGTTCCTTACACTATCTTCATATTTTTGGAATCTCTTTTCTTTTTTCTTTTTCAGTTGGGTATTTTTTGTTTCTTTGTATTTCAAATCTTTGACTTGATTCTTGGGATCCTCTTGTCTACTGCTGGATCTCTGTAAATTATTCTTTATTTCAGTCAGTGTATGCTTAATTTCTAGTTGGTCCTTTTTTATGTCCTCCATGGTCTCCCTATACTTATTGAGGGATTCATTAAATTTATCGGCGGTTTCCATAAAATTCTTGAAAAACCTTATAACGTGGCCTTGAACTCTATATCCAATCGTTTGCTTTCCTCCATTTCTGCCATTTGTGACCTGTTTCTTTGTCTCCGCATTTTGGCAGCTTCCCTGTGTTGATAGAATGGCCCTGTGCACCAGGTGTCCTGTAGGGCCCAGTAGCTCAGCCTCCCCAGTTACCTGGGGTGGACACTCTTGGTGCACTCTTGGTGCCTTGGTTGTTGTAGAATCACTGGGAGGAATTGACCTCCAGGCCAATTGGCTGTGAGAATCAGCTGTGTCTAAAGTGGGAGAACTTCTGTGCTGAAGACACCCTTCTGGGGCAAGACTTGCTTCAGTGGGGCTTTGGTGCTCACTGAGTCTGCTCCCTGAGTGTGTCCCTTATGGATCTGAGGAGTTGCAGTCTGGATGGTCCCCCTCTGACCACTGGGTACAGTGGCTCCTGGATCTAAGGAGGTGCTAATTCAGCCTCTGCCTGAGACCACACAGCAGGAGCCACGAAGAGGCTCAGCTGTGAAGCAATGCAAGCCGCTGCGGGGCCTTGGGCCTTCTCTTGGAAGTTCCGGGTCTGCCTGGCTAGGCTGCAGTTAGGTACATTCACATGCAAAAGCCTCTGCCGCAGCCTGGGTGGGGCGGGGTCTCAGGGAATCAAAGGGCGGAGAAAGCAGCTATGGCCGATTCTCCGCCCGGAGTCGTGCGTCTCAGTGTCCCAGTAACGGCTGCAAGCACCTCTGAGGGAAAGCCGCCCTCAAGTTCGCCCGCTGCCGGACAGACCAGCCTCTCTCCGTATGAGTCCTGGGTCCCCAGAGACTTCCCGGAACTGGAGTTCAGAGCCATGGGGAGCTTGTGATTCCAAAAAGACAGCCGCGTCCTCAAGCGCCACCCCCTTCCCTCGCGCGCGCGAGCCGCCGTACCTCTGCACTTCACCTCCGCAGCGCCTCTGGCTCTAAGCGTGCTTTTCTTTCCTTCTAGTTGTAGAATTTACACTCAGCCAGCCTTCCTGTTGTTCTGGATGATGTTTGCTCAGTCCTTTGCGGTAATTTTCAATTGTTGTGTGAGGCGACAATTTCCCGGTGTTTACCTATGCCGCCATCTTAGTTTTCTCGGAAATTATTTTGTTGATTCTAAAACATAAATACGTCATTTATTCTCAGTTACTAATGCTTACTAATGTGACATTTAGTTATTCATTTCTTCTATTTTCTGATAGCCACCTCTGACACATGGAACCAGGCAATGATACACAAATTTCAGAATTCCTTCTTCTGGGACTTTCACAGGCACTGGAGCTACAGTCCCTCATATTTGGGCTTTTCCTCTCCATGTACCTGATCACTGTGTTTGGAAACCTGCTCATCATTCTGGCCATCAGCTCAGACTCCCACCTCCACACGCCCATGTACTTCTTCCTCTCCAACCTGTCCTTGGTAGACATCTGTTTCACCTCCACCACCGTCCCAAAGATGCTGTGGAACATCCAGACACAGAGCAAAGTCATCACCTATGAAGGCTGCATCACACAGATGTATTTTTTCCTACTCTTTGGAGGTTGGTACAACTTCCTTCTAACTGTGATGGCCTATGACAGGTATGTGGCCATCTGCCACCCCCTGCACTACACAGTCATCATGAACCCCCGGCTCTGTGGACTGCTGGTTCTGCTGTCCTGGATCATGAGTGTCCTGAATTCCTTGTTAGAAAGCTTAATGGTGTTGGGTCTGCGCTTCTGCTCAGACTTGGAAATCCCCCACTTCTTCTGTGAATTCAATCAGGTGGTCCAACTTGCCTGTTCTGACACCTTTCTTAACAACATTATAATGTATTTTTCAGCTGGACTGCTATGTGGTGGTTCCCTTTCTGGGATTCTTTACTCTTACTCCAAGATCATTTCCTCCATATGGGGAATCCCTTCGGTTCATGGGAAGTATAAAGCATTTTCTACATGTGCATCTCACCTCTCAGTTGTCTCGTTATTTTATGGTACAGTCCTAGGTGTTTACCTCAGCTCTGCTGCTTCCCAGAGCTCACACTCAAGTGCAACAGCCTCGGTGATGTACACCGTGGTCACACCCATGCTGAACCCCTTCATCTACAGTCTGAGGAACAAGGACATAAAAGGGGCCCTGGAAAGATTCCTTGGAAGGTAAGTTCTTCAAGGTCCAACTGTACTAGGCTGAAGAATTGCCCATGAACTCAAGCTGCAAATCATCAGGGCCAGAAGTTCTGACACAAAGAAAGCCAGTCTTTGGATTAGACTTAATTGGAAATTCTCATAGATTAACATGAATTACTTTAGCATCATTTATTATGTTATGACATATTTTATTCCAAGTAATTTTTATATTGCTTTACTGAAATAATTTCTATGAATTATACTACCCTTATGGACAAAATTATACTTGGATACTAAGATCATTTGCATAATTTTATTGTAGAGGAAAATCTGTGACCACAGTTTTCACTTATTTGTTCATCATTTTTTTCTGTAGCACCACCTTTACTGTTTTTCTTGATGATGTAGACTTTAACATGCTGGTATGTTTTATAGCTGGTCTCCTGGTTTTATATTCTTCATTATATTATTCAGCTGTATGTCCACATGACTACCATAGCCACTGGGAACAATTGACTATCAAACACATGTTTCCAAGAAGAATCTACAATGAAATACACTGTAATATGGTTAGAGTCAGAGATGACCCCTTAAATGTGATGAAGCAATAATAGCAGTACAATATTTTACTATACAAAACTGATTTTCATGGCATTTGTGTACTTAATAAAGTGTGGAATATGCTGTCCATGTGTAAGGCTCCTTATTTATTGGGGTGAAAAATTATGTGGTGTATTTTATGATTTTTTTCTGAACTATCTCACTGTTTTTGCTATAAAACTTTCTGTTTATATAATTTTTAAAAAGTGAGCAGGAGAGAGAGAAGAAGAAGAAGAAGAAGAAGAAGAAGAAGAAGAAGAAGAAGAAGAAGAAGAAGAAGAAGAAGAAGAGGGAAACATCCATATGAGAGAGAAATATTGATCAGTTGTCTCCTATACACATTAAAATCAGGAATCCAATCCACAACCTGGAAATGTGCCCTGCCTGGGAATAGAACCAGCCACCTTTCTGTGCATGGGATGATGCTCAACCAGCTGAGCCATACAGGCCAGGGCTCCTTGAAAGTTTTAAATGTGCTCCCTACTAATGTGACTCTTTCTAGTGTTCTAAATTCACTATCTCCCCTTTTCTAAATTTTTTCAAATCCACCAAATGGAAAGTGACTGAACAATCTCACTATCACACAATAAGTATCTTTATGCTTGGGAATATCTTCAATCTTTTAAAAAATATATATTTTTATTGAGTTCAGAGAGGAAGGGAGAGGGTGAGAGAGAAACATCAATAATGAGAGAGAATCATTAATTGGCTGCCTCCTGCACTCACCTACTGGGGATTGAGCCTGAAACATGGACATTCCTTGACTGCAGTCGAACCTGGGACCATTCAGTCCCCAGGCCGGTGCTCTATATACTGAGGCAAACCAGCAAGGGCAATATCTTCAATATTTATGTCAAAGGCTGAATCCTGCCCAGTTATGTGCAGATTTTCTTGCACAAACATGCATGTCCTTCCATCCTGTCTTGACTGCCTGGAAGGGGACCTCAATGGAGTCACTTTTACCTAAAATGTATTGGAATTACAGTATGATTGTGAGTGCTGTCCTCAAAAATCAGTACAAATGCCAAAAGTAAGAAGTAGCAGATTACTATAATATCCCTCAGTTCTGTTTGCTTTGATTATAGTATCAATTCACTATTGCTGTGTAGTAAGCCATTTTAAAAGCAAATGGTTTAATACAATTCTTTTATTTTACAATGGGTTTGTGTAGTGGGGAGGTGTTCTGATCTCAGCTGGTCTCCTCATGAATCGGTAGTCAGCTATAGGTCATCTCGGATGTCTCTGCATGACTGGGCTTGGCTGACCTTTCTAATGTATTAGGGGCTCAGCTATGGTGACTGACCTGGGCGGGGTGCTTGGCTGGAATAAATGAGCTCTGTCTGCATGCCCTCTCCTTCTCGGGGAGGCCCCCTGGGATTGTTCACATGGCTCAGCCAGGGTTCTGAGCAAGAGCAGCAGAAATGCACCAAGGCCTGGTAAAGCACACTGTCACTTCCACCATATTCTATTGGCCCAAACAAATAAAAAATCTTAAGTCCAGCCCAGATTCAAACACGGAGAAAAAGACTACTCCTCTGGAACTCACAGTCACATTGCCAAAGACATGAAAGCAGATAAAGAATTGGGACCATCTCTGCATAGAGTCTACCATTTGTGTCAATTTTAATTCAGTAAAGTTTTATTTCTACATCTGCCCTCAACAGCTGAGTGATCTTAGAGAAGAAAGTGAGAGTAAATACATATTTAATGAGCAGATGTGGAAATCCTACACTAGAGGGTTAAGCCCTTCCAAATATAAACATCCCCACTTTGCCACTTGTCTCCCACTTACCATTTCTAGACTGAAAATAAATAAAACGTTTTCCTTCATGATATTTTGAGTCCAGGGACTTAACTCATTGATTAACAGAGCTAGAGAGCTGTTCTTTTTTTGATAACCATCTTTTATGGCACCCTCCTATAGATTGATTGCTTTTCTTTTAATTGAACTGCTCTTAACATATTCATAATGATTTCCAATATGATACTTGTATTTGTGGGGTGTCAAGGTCCTGATGGAAGGAGGTGACATTTGAATTGCACATACAACAGAGAAATAGGGTTTTGAAAGAGGAGAGAGAGTTGCTGACCTTATGCTCAGTGAGAGATGCCAGTCACAAAAACTACTGCATGGTTTCACTTATATGACATATCTAAAGTAGTCAAATTCAGCCAGGCCAGTGTGGCTCAATGGTTGAGCATCAACCTATGATCCAGGAGCTCATGGTTCAATTTCTGGTCAAGGCACATACCTGGACTGTGGGCTCAATTTGCAGTGGAGTATGTGCAGGAGGCAGCCAATCTATGACTCTCTCTCATCATTGATGTTTTTCTCTCTCTCTTACTCTCCTTTCTTCTCTGAAATCAATTAAAATATATTTATAAATTAAAAAATGTTGTCAAATTCATAGAAATAGAAAATGAATGGTTGTTCCCATGTGTGGGAGGAGAGGGATTCAGGAGTTAGTGTTTAGTGGGTATAGAGTTTCAATTTTGGAATACGAAAAAAGGCTTGGGGGATATTTCCATAACAATGTGAATGTACTTAAAATTGCTGAACTGCACACTGAAAATGCTTAAAATGGAAAATTTTATTATGTGTTTTTACTACTTAAATTTTTTAATAAAAGGAAGTTCACACACCTGCTACAACATGAATGACCCTTAAATACATTACGCTGAGTGAAATTAAAGAGTCATAAAAGGACAAATACCATATGACTCCACTTTTATGAGGTCCTTAGAGGACTCAAACTCATAGAGACAGAAAGTAGAATTGTGGGTGTCATTGGATGAGGGAGGAGGATGGGGACCATATTCTAGGTTGTGAAGACGAGGAAGTTCTGGAAAAATGGTGGTGATGGTTGCATGTGAATGTACTTACTGGCACTAAGTACTTTTGCCCAGAAGGTAGCCAGGTAGGAAGAAAAATCCCTGATGCTTTAAAGCCCTGAGATTTGGGGTTTGCTTGTTACTAGAGCAGAACTAAGCCCATCCAGACTCAGATGTGGCAGCTGACACTTGAGTTCTCTCTCGTGTGTGCTGATGCCCTCATTCGTGAAACCCAGAATTGGGACTATGATGAGAAGTAAGGCACTTGCCACAGGAGCAAAATGTAAGGGGTCACCAAAGAACTCAATAGTCGAGATGACTATTATTTGAATGCAGTGTTTTGACAAAATGAAAATTAATGCAAAACATTCATGATTATCGAAATAGTAAAGTGTTAAATTAAGATGGGGTTTGTCACAGCAATGTACTGAGACATTATAGGACAGAGGCCCAGGAAACAATCAATCTTTGCTCCTCATTCGTCTCACTGTAGTCCCTGCTCTGGTGAACACCTGAGATGCTCTTCCTGGGGGCTTTCTATGGCCCATGTGTCCACAGGTCAGAATTGATAGGGAGTTAGCATCCCTGGGAATGACCCTCCATCACTTTTGGTGGATCAGTACCCCAGCTCCCTCACTCCTCAATGGTGTGTCCTACACACTCTCAGAGGTCCCTGGAGGGACTGAGCCCCAGGTGCCCAACATAGAAATGTGCTCATTCAAACTCTCAGTATTTGCTATCTACATCTCCCTATTTAATGACTCTTTATCTCTACTCATGTTTTCTAAGATTCCTTTATAATAAAATGCCTGCACTCAATCCTTGTCTGAAGCTCTGCAGTCAGGAAAAGCCAGCCCAAGTCAGATGTCTATTACAGTTTTATTTCAACCGGGCAAACACTATAACTCCTGATTCCTGACACCTCTTCATCTCTGACCAAATATGTTGTGTTAGTGATTTATCTGTGCAACAAATTGCCCCAAACATAAGGGCCTAAAATAACACCAAATAGTTATGATCTCACAGTTTTTGTGGGTCAGGAATGAGGTATGGCTTCTCTGGGTTCTTTGCTTCAGGGTCTCTAATGGGCCGCAGTGTCAGCTGAGGGCTTGATGAGGGAAGGGTCTTTCCCAAGTTCACTCAGGTGCTGTTGGCAGGACTCAGTTCCTCACTGGCTGTTCAGTAGGCAGCTCTCAGCTCCTCACCACATGGGTCTTTCCACAGGGCAACCCACAATGCGGCACTTGGTTTCACCAGTACAACAGACAAAGGGAGATGGAGAGGGAGAAGAAGGAAAGAGAGGTAAAGGGAATGGAGAGAAAAAAAAAAGAGAGAAGGGGAGAAAGAGAGACCTTGGGAGCAAGATGGAAATCTCAATCTTCTGTAACCAAATCTTAAAAGTGACATCTCACCGCCTTTGTCTTACTCTACTGTTAGAAGTGAGTCATGAGGCCTTGTCAGCACTCAAGAAGAAGGCATTACCCACGGATACCAGGAGGTAGAAATCACGGGGCCTGTCTTGAGGTCCGTTCAATGATTTCCCCCTTTTAGTATTGTAACACCACCAGCTCAGTTGTTCAGGACCCACATGTGGTGTCATCCTGTCCATAAGGCATTCTAACTTTGCTCCAAATGGCCTTTCTGATATCACCTTCTTCCTTCATCCTGTCTTGGCCTTCCTTTCCTTCTTAGAAGCTCAGTCCCACCTCAGAACCTTTGCACCTGCTGTTCCCTCTGCCTGGAACTCTCTCACCCTGGACATCTGCATGGCTCCTCCTTCAGAGTCTTTCACAGGCTGCTGTCCAGGCGTTGGCTGGGGCTGCAGTCTCATCTGAAGTCTGGATCAGGGAAGCACCAACTTCCTTCCAGCTTTAGCTTTAGCATGGACTCTTTAAATATGCTTTCCTGGTCCACTATTTAGTCCTGTGCAGTAAAGAGTTAACTAGATGGCTTGGGGTTCTCCTATCCTGTACCTTCCAAAGGAAGGCCGGTCTGCATGATGTATTTACCTTCCTCTGGGGAGGTCATCTTTAAGGCCCTGCAGTGTCTTGCCTGATCATAGTATCTGTATACCTCAGACCTTATTCTCAGGGATTTATCCTGCTCTCCCTGGCAAGGTGTTGGCCTGCCAGAAACTCTTAGCTAGTGAAATTTCTGAAGTTGTGTTTACTATCCCCATGGTGAATATTGCAAGCAATAAATGAGATATATGGCCATATGCAATTGAGCCCAAATAAAATGTTCCAAGGTAACATGTGTATGTGTGTGTATATATATATATATATATTTTATTCATATACATTTTTATTTCAAACAAACACACCAACATATATGTACACAAACACAGATTCATTTATAATCACAAATTTTACGTTGAAAAAATACTTAAGAGAAATTTAAAAAGGATAGAAATGTAAATAGTGAATTTTTGAATTAACACAAAATTAAAAGATGTAGAAATTTAGACATGAAGATTTAAAGTAAATGGTAGACATGAACTTAAATGATGAATTACTTTTCCTATGTTAATGCCTCAAAGGCATTAAAATCTGGAGCACATTTACATTTATGCAATAAGAAATTCTCTACCCGCTAAAGTGGCTATCTCCAAACTCATTACAATTTTTTTTTTTTACTTAAGGGGCGATTACAACTCATAATGCCTTCGCCCAGGGGAGGCAAAATGAGTGGATTGAGACACTTGATCTCAGTTTACTGAAGAAAATTTCATTGGATGAATGTGTATGCACTTTTTAATGCTAATATAAAATTACCATCTGAGAGATTTAAAACAAACACATTTATGCTGTTACAATTCCTGAGGTCAGAAACAGGAAATGGGTCTCAGTGGGCTAATACCAAGATGTTTGCAGGGCTAGGATTCTCCTGGAGGCTACAGTGAAGAGTCTATTTACTTTCCTATTCCAAGTTTAGATTAGAGTGTAAAATAATAGAAATAAATTTCTTATAACTAACAAATATTTCATAGGGAGGGACTAAATGACAGCTCTTAACTTGTGATATAAGGAAATGTCAAATTCTTTTGGCTAATATGTCATGAAGCCTAGTGTGTAACATTCCAAGATTATATCAAAGAAATTTAGTTCTCCCCCTTGTTGAAAAGAAAAATAGCAATTTTCTGTAGATATTAGGGGCTATGTCCCTATCACAAGCCAATATTTGGAGATTCAAGTTTTCTATTCCATACTACATCTTCAGTCCTAAATTTGGAAAAATTTTAAATCAGGATTGGGATAAGGTGATGGGATGTTAGTCCTTTGAAACCCAACAAATGTTATAAGGAAGAACTAGTAAAAAATGGACTCACTTTAATTCTAAGCTGGTCTTTTGGGAACACAGAATCTTCAGGGAAACATTTCCTTCTGTCCAGACCCACAGGGAAATTATGTGATTAGAAGCTGAAGAAACAAGACAAAAATGTACCTAATGAGCAGATATTGGGAGCAGTAAATATCTCTCAGCATGTGTGACCTTGGGCTGGGTGGGACCTGGTTGTTGCTTTTGGAATCCTGAGTT